>NC_083576.1:38313259-38415759 GCF_027579695.1 Neoarius graeffei | reverse complement strand
GAGTTATTCAAACCACAAGAAAAAGGCAGGTGAGACTAAAATGTGACTTTAATCCACTTCGAGGCAGCTATAATGTCATGTGTAGATACAGGAATCTTTACTGTAATTACCCCTCGCAAGGAGACAGCAACACTCCTTACTAAAAAGTTAACTACGGCTAAATACTTGTATGAAGCGTGAAATTCAAAACAATGTAAAATAAAAAGATCTGCAATGAGCTAAAATAAAAAGAAAATCAAATAAAAATGTACAGTTTAAATGGAAAATATGCTCCAGTTACTTACATTTTGTTCATTATAATTTCCAGGGGTGCCAATAATAGTGGCACATGCTTTTTTTGAAAATTATTTCTTGATGAGGGATGTTTTTTTTCTGAATAAATCAATTTCAATTAAAGGTTGGATATTTTCTAACCCTTTCTATCAATCATGGAGGGATATATATATATATATATATATATATATATATATATATATATATATATATATACACACACACACACACACAGTCTTGCAAAAAGTATTAATTCCCCTTGGTGTTTGTCCTGTTTTATTGCATTACAAGCTGGAATTAAAATGATATTTTGGCAGGGTTAAGACCATTTGATTTACACAACATGCCTCCCATTTTAAAGGTGCATTATTTTTTTATTGTGACACAAAAATAATAATTAAGAAAAAAAACAGAAATCTGGAGTGTGCATAGGTATTCACCCCCTTTGGTATGAAACCCCTAAATAAGAGCTGGTCCAACCAATTAACTTCATAATTAACATAATTAATTGATTAAGATCCACCTGTGTGCACTCAAAGTGTCACATTATGTCTGCATAAATCAACCTGTTTTGGAAGGACCCTGACTCTGCAACACTATGAAGCGGTCAGTCCTGCGCACTGTGGCGCGTGCACCTGAAGGCGCACCTCGGGTTGCATGTGCGCCGAGTGGACTCCAGCGTGTGCACCGTGAACAAGGCGCACCTGAGCTCAATTACGGAACTATGTGTTTTCCTATTTAAGGATTGGGCTGATGCATTTATGTACATCGTGAAGTATTACGATACACAAGTACGCATTACCAAACCTTTCTACCCGTGTTCTTGAGTTCCTGTTTCTTGTTCCTGTTCATGATTTGCCTCTGATTTCCCGTTTGCACCTCGCCTGACCGTTATGCCTGTTTTTACGTTTCTGATCTAGCCTGCCATTTTTGGATTGTTTGTGTATATATCTGTATAGTTCTGCACTTTGTATATAACTGCACTCTTTTCATTAAACTAAAACTTCTGCACTTACATCTGCCTCCCTCACGTACCTGGCAGAATACTTCCCCTTATAATGGATGTAGCAGAAGCGTTTCAATACACATTTCCACGCCGCTTCCAGGTTTCCCTGTCTCTGCCTCTAGCCTCGTTTTTCCGCCAGCGTACCGGTGCTTACACTCCTACAATGGAGAGTATCACCCGTGTGGATTCCGCATCCAGTGTGGCGTCCTCTATGATGACTTCCAAGAGCCCAAGCCATCCGAACCTATCTGGGTAAGCTTCATCCTAACGTTTATTTCTGGACGAGCATGCAGATGGGTGGATAACCTGATCAGAGTCGAGCACCCATGCCTTCAAAGCTCACAGACTTTTTTTGCCATGCTCAAGTTAATTTTTGAATCAGTGGGAAAGGAGGAATCCCATGAAAATTTCTGGGGAGGGGCAATCATTCTGATGGCCGACGCAGTGGAGGAGGCCGTCGCTCCAGTGCTCCCTCCAGTGGCCGATGTAGAGAAAGCAAAGGAGAATGTTGTTCCTGAGCCTATCTCAGAGGCTAGCTCAGGAGAGACAGTTGTTTCTCAGCCAGAACCAGTACTTGAATTAATGCCTGAACCATTGTCAGAGCCAGCACCAGCATCTGTTCCTGTGCCAGTGCCAGCGTCTGTTCCTGTGCCAGCGCCAATGCCTGCTCTAGTGCCGGAGTCAGAACCAGTGCCAGTATTGGAGTTAGCTTCAGTGCCAGCATCAGAGCCTGTGCCAGTGTCTACTCCAGAGCCTATGCCAGTGCCAGAGCCTAAATCAGATCCAATGTCAGTGCCTACTCCAGAGCCAGTGCATCAGAACTGACGCCAGAGTTGGCACCTCCATTAGCTTCAGTGCCGATACCAGAGTTAAGGCCAGTGCCAGAACCTGAGCCTGCTCCTGAACCTGTGTCGGAGGACATCGGAATGACCGCTGCCTCAGCCGACTATGAAGACGTCATCGTCCCACTGCCAGGTCCTAACCAGGACCTTAGCAACATGCTTACAGAGCTCGAGCCCATGTCTGAGTCCAGTTCTGAGTCTAAGCCAAGTCTGGCATTCGAACTAAAGCCAAATCCTGTGTCCAAGTCAAGTCCACAGCCCAAGTATAGTCCAGAGCTCAAGTCCTCTACTGAACCCAAATACAGCCTGGAGCCTGAGTCGAAGCTCACTTCCAGCCCTGTGTCCAAGCCAGTTCCAGAACTCCAGCCTGAGTCATCTCCTGAGCTCACTTCCAGCCCTGTGTCCAAGCCAGTTCCAGAACTCCGGCCTGAGTCACATCCTGAGCTCGAGTCTAGCCCCAAGCCCAAGCCAGATCCAGAGCATAAGCCTGAGTCATCTCCTGAGCTGGAGCCAGAGTCCAGCCCATAGCTCAAGTCATTGCCAGAGCTCAAATCCAACCCAGAGCTTGAGTCCACCTTCGGTTCTAGATCCGAGCCAAGTCCAATACCCAGGTCAAGTCTGGAGTCTGAGCAGGATTCCGTCCCAGAGCCCAAGTCAAGTCCCAAGCTAAAGCCCACTCCCAGCCAAGAACCCAAGTTGTGTCCTGAGCCCCCACTGGGGCCAAGTATGATGGATTTTCGCTCACAGCGGGAGCTGTTTGGGAGGGGGTTCTGTCAATCCTGTGCGCTGTGGTGCGTGCACCTGAAAGCGCACCCCGGGTTGCGCATGCGCCGTGAACAAGGCACACCTGAGCTCAATTAAGGAACTATGTGTTTGCCTCTTTAAGGACTGTGCCAATGCATTTGCATCGTGAAGTACTATGATACGCAAGTACGCATTACTGAGCCTTTCTACCCATGTTCTTGATTTCCTGCTTTTCGATTCTTGTGCCTGTTACTCATTCCTGTTCCAGATTTGCCTCTGATATCCTGTTTGCGCCTCACCCAACCCTTTTGCCTGTTTTCACGTTTCTGATCTAGCCTGCCATTTTTAGATTGTTTGCCTACATGTATATGTCTGTATAGTTCTGCACTTTGTATATAACTGCACTCTTTTCATTAAAATGAAAACTCTGAACTTACATCCGCCTCCCTCATGTACCTGACAGAAGCAAGCAACATGAAAACCAATGAGCACTCCAAACAGGTCAGAGACAAAGTTGTGGAGAAGTATAGATCAGGGTTGGGTTATAAAAAAAAATCCCAAATTTTGAATATCCCACAGAGCACCATTAAATCCATTATACCAAAATGGAAAGAACATGGCACCACTACAAACCTGACAATAGAAGGCTGCCCATCAAAACTCACAGACCAGGCAAGGAGGGCATTAATCAGAGATACAACAAAGACTCTAAAGATAACATTGAAGGAGCTGAAAAGATCCACAGCAGAGATGGGAGTATCTGTCCATAGGACCAGTTTGCCATACACTCTACAGAGCGAGGCTTTATGGAAGAGTGGCCAGAAAACAAGAAAAAAATCAGAAAGCACATTTGGAGTTTGCCCAACAGCATGTTTCAGACTCCCCAAACACATAGAAGATTCTCTGGCCAGATGAGACTAAAATTGAACTTTTTGGCCATCATGGGAAACGCAATGTGTGGTGTAAACCCAACACTTCCCATCACCCTGAGAACACCATTCCTACAGGGAAGCACGGTGGTAGCAGCATCATGCTTTAGGGATGTTTTTCATTTGCAGGGGCAGGAAGGCTGGTAAGGATTAAAGAAAAGCTGGATGGCACTAAATACAGGGCAATTCTGGAGGAAAACCTGTTTGAGTCAGCCAGAGGTTTGAGACTGGGATGAAGGTTCACATTCTAGCAGGAAAATGACCCTAAACATACTGCTAAAGCTACACTGGAGTGGTTTAAAGGAAAACATTTAAATGTCTTGGAATGGTCCAGTCAAAGCCCAGACCTTAATCCAATTAAGAATCTGTGGGATTATTTGAAGATTGCTGTACACCAATGCAACCCATCTAACTTGAAGGAGTTGCAGCAGTTTTGCCTTGAGGAATGGGCAAAAATCCCAGTGGCTAGATGTGCTAAGCTAATAGAGACATACCCCAAGATACTTGCAGCTGTAATTGCAGCAAAAGATGGCTCTACAAAGTCTTGACTTTAGGGGTGAATACCTATGCACATTCCAGATTTCTGTTTTTTCATCTTAATTATTGTTTCTGTCACAATTAAAAAAAAAAGATAATTGTAATGCGACAAAACAGGACAAACACCAAGAGAGATGAACACTTGCAAGACAATGTAGATTTATATATTTGTATATGTGCGCACACATATTGTCTTGCAAAACTTATTCACCTTGAGGTATACTAACACAATAGTTCTCACAAATTATCTTCTTACTAAACTCGGACATGGGACATGCTTAAAGGATATGCTTACAGTGTTTAGATATAGCACTTTCATATTTTATGCTA
This sequence comes from Neoarius graeffei, assembly GCF_027579695.1. NCBI lineage: Eukaryota > Metazoa > Chordata > Actinopteri > Siluriformes > Ariidae > Neoarius > Neoarius graeffei. The sequence goes on along the minus strand of NC_083576.1, from coordinate 38,411,098 downwards.
CTCCAGCTTCATATGAAGGAAAAAAAAAAAAGTGTTATTAGCTAGACAAATTAAAAATGTGCATCGGGACCAGGGATCCTGTGAGACCCAGTAATAAGCTCATGAAAGTGCTTACAATTATGCATGGAAGAGGAGTGGGTGGTCAGATGTGACTAACCACTGCTGTTAAAAACTGATTAACATGGGTACATATAGGATGTGGCACAGCACTCATACAGTTTACTGCACTCATTCGTGCATCGACAATAAATGCTTTATCCTGGTCAGAGTTGCTGTGTTTTAAGTTCCTTCATGTTTTGAGGATAAAGAACCAAGAAAGTTAATTAGAAATATCACAGGTAGTTAAAAAAATTAACTGCTGGAGCTGGCAGGAGGGCCGGGGGAGGGGGGGGGGGGGGACGACACGCAAATGTTCTGCACACATTTCTAAGACAAATCTCATATCACGTATATTAAATGATGCAAAAATAAAATGCCATTTTATATATCAATCACACAAAACCCCAATTCCAAAAAAGCTGGGACGCTGTGTAAACTGTAAATAAAAACAGAATGTGATATTTTGCAAATCATGGAAACCCTATAATTCATTGAAAATAGTACAATGTTTTTTTTTTCAAAAAACAATACAATTTCTCAGTTTCATCATTTGATATGTTGTCTTTGTACTATTTTCAATGAAATATAAGGTTTCCATGATTTGCAAATGATTGGCTTCTTTTTTATTTTCAGTTTACACAGTGCCCCAACTTTTTTGGAATTGGGGTTGTATACATCTAGTCCTGTCCCACCATGCACACCTTTGTGTAAGATTATTTTATCAACATTTTATCAACTACAATTTTATGTGTAGTAGTCAAAATAACAAAAAACACAACAGCGATCAACCACTCAAACCTACGCAAACATCCAAACACACAATAGGAAACTACTCAAATTATGGGAAGCATAAAGATGAAGGCAAACCCATGGCAATCATGAAAATGATAAAAACAGATTTGAAGGACATTTAAAATAATTTGTTATGGATCAGATATGTTAAGTTTTTAACACAATCAGAAAATGAAAGGAATACACAGGTTACAAAAGTGTAATAGTAACAATCCTGTGAAGCTGTTTGTCCTGTGAATCAGTTTTGAGGATTGGTTTTTGTTTTTGTGTGTATGTGTTGTGAGGATCCTGCCATGCTGGAAGGCACACATAAATCTCCACTATCCATCTTTTTGCCTCCACTGTCAACCCACTCCTGGGTCTTTGTCACTTGGCTAACATGCACAGACGGACTGTGATCATCGGCCCATAGTGTTTGTGTTGTGCCGTGAGCGTGATCTTTCCAAACCAGTGCGACGGTTGTCTGCAGAGGAAGAGAGAAAAAGGGGGGTGAATAGTAGGTATAGAACACTTAGATTTATTTACATTTCAACACAACTGCATGAAGAAATAAGGAGAAGCAAATATGGGAAAATTACATGTTTTATAATATATAAAAACAGCTGATGCAGCAGCTGATAGAAAACTCTGATGAAACATGCACAAAACAAAAAAGAATGTCTAATTAAATTAATGACTTCCAATTTAGGAGAGACATTATGATTTTTCTGTTGTTTGTTATTGAGGCTTTGCACTGTCAGGTAACTACACCACCATGACAGGAGGCAAGATTATAATGCTTCATTCAGACAAGTTAGTTGTTATTGATTGGTATGGGAAGGTTTTTGGATGGTATGCTGAGTTTTTGGATGTGCAAATCGTTCTGCATGAAACAATGACATCAGATTTTTTTTTCATTTACCAAAAATAATTCATCATCAGGGCGACAAAACTAGAGAGATTTCAAAACATAGAAAGGAAAAATGGCTCGCAAACATTTGGCAGGACTCTGTGTCAAACGGACAGGTCAAAAACCCTATGGTATGCTCAATTCATTTCCACGAAGGTAAGAATAAAAAATATTAATTTCAGAACTGCAGCAAGGTGCTCATTCTTATACAGTGAAGTGAACATGAGCATAAACACAGTGGCTCGGCACAGTCTAACCTTCTCCGAGACTTAAAAAGTGTATTTACATTTGGGGACCCAGTCGACATGGGGAAACACCTGAGGCTGATTTGAGTGCAATCAGCACACGCATATAAGGATGCTGTTTTCACAGAGACTTTGCAAAGTATTCTGTCAGGTATGCAGCAGTAGACGGATCAAAGTGCAGGAAGAGTGTTTATTAGCAGGTGTGATATTTACAAACAAAACACATATGAAACTGAAAGCAAAATCATAAACATGACTAGAAACAAACGTGACAGTGATTATACTTCACAAAGTCTCTGTGTCCTTATATACAGGTGCTGACTGCGCACATATCAGCTTCACATGTTTCCCATAACGACTGGGTCCTGTAAGCAAGCGTGGCTATTCAAGCGCACAAACGCGCAACAGTCAAGTGTTAGCCTGCTGTGTGACTACAACTTTTAGATCACCTGTATATCACCATGCATCGCCACCAAAACGCCCCATTTTCATCGATAACTCATTGCAAAGCATCGCGAGCTGTAGTGTGACCATAGCTTTATGCTCATGTTCATCTCTCTGTATAAGAATGAACACCTTGCTGCACTTTGCATGTTTGCAAGCCATTTTTCCCTTCTATGTTTAGAAATCTCTCTAGTTTTTTTTTTCTCCCTGATGATGAATTACTTTTGGTAAATAAAAAAAAAATCTAATGTCTTTGTTTCGTTCAGAACAATTTGCACATCCAAAAATGCAGCAAAGCCTTCCCATACCGAGCAAGAACAACTAACTCATCTGAATGAAGCACTACAAGCATGCCTCCTGTCATGGCAGCGTAGTTACCGTTGCTATGGGGGTCACATGATGATGCAAAGCCTCTATATGTTAGTGCTCACACATGAGTGAAAACACACAAAAAGCAAAAAGAAGACAGAGAATACATTTTGTTGCAAGTTATATCACTATGTCAAATATTGACACAAAATCTTTCAGTGAAACAAAATCCAAAATTTAAGGCAAAATCAATATTTTTAAAAGGAAATAAAATGTTTTGCTATGACCATCTCAGTCTCCAGATCTCAGTAAAGCAGGCAATAAATGGTAGTTTTATACAACCCCAAATTAAAAAAATTTGGGATAGTATGTTGAAATTAAAATCGAAAACAATGATTTATAAATAATCTTTGACCTGTATTAGACTCAAAATAATATACCAGCACATTATTTGATGTTTTACCTCACAAATTAAGTTTTTCTTTTGAAAAAAAAAATCAATTCTAACTCTTGCAACACATTTAAAAAAATTTGAGATGGTAAGGTATTTACCACTTTATAATGTTGCCATTCTTTCTTATAACACAAAGATGTTTAGGGACTGAAGACACCAAGTGATGAAGCATTTCAAGTGTTATTTTGTCCCATTTTTCCTGCAAACAAGTATTAAAGTGTGCAACAATATAGGGTAGCCATTGTCATCTCATCTCATCTCATTATCTCTAGCCGCTTTATCCTTCTACAGGGTCGCAGGCAAGCTGGAGCCTATCCCAGCTGACTACGGGCGAGAGGCGGGGTACACCCTGGACAAGTCGCCAGGTCATCACAGGGCTGACACATAGACACAGACAACCATTCACACTCACATTCACACCTACGGTCAATTTAGAGTCACCAGTTAACCTAACCTGCATGTCTTTGGACTGTGGGGGAAACCGGAGCACCCGGAAGAAACCCACGCGGACACGGGGAGAACATGCAAACTCCACACAGAAAGGCCCTCGCCGGCCCCGGGGCTCGAACCCAGGACCTTCTTGCTGTGAGGCGACAGCGCTAACCACTACACCACCGTGCCGCCCGCCATTGTCATATTTTTCATATTTCGTCAGAATGTGGTTTTGCAATGTCTTGTTGAAATACCCCTGGAAAAGATGTCGTCTTGAAGAGAAGTTGCTCCAAAATCTCAATGTACTTTTTTGAATTAATGCTGCCATCACAGAAGTGTAAGTTACCTTTGCCAAGGGCATTGACGCAACCCCCATACCATGACAGACCCTGGCTTTTGGACTTGTTGCTGGGAATAGTCTGGATGATCCTTTCTGCACCCATTTCTTAAAAAAAAAAAAAACATGGAAATCTTGATTCATTGGACCACAATACACATTTCCATTGTGTGATGGTCCATCCCAGATGCCTCTGAGCCCACAGAAGTTGATGGCGCTTATGGGCACAGTTAACATAAGGCTTCCTTTTTGCACAGTAAGGCTTTAACTGACATTTGTGGATGTAACACTGTATTGTAGTGCTTGACAAAGGTTTGCCAATGTAATCCTGAGCCCATGTGGTTATATCAGCTATAGATGAATGATCATTCTTAATGAGGTGCTGTCTGAGGGATTGGCGATCATGGGTGTTCAGCTTAGGCTTTTCCCTTACCCTTGACACACCAAAATTCCTCCAGATTCCTTGAATCATTGAATGATATTACGCGACGTGAGGGTGAATTATCCAAAAAAAATCCTCTTTATTTGAGGAACATTTTTTTTAAACATTTCACTAATTTTCCCCACATATCTGTTGACAAACTGGAGATCCTCAACCCATCTTTGTTCCTCAAAGATTAGGCCTTTCCTGGATAATGCTTTTGTACCAAATCATGATTACAATCAACTATTGACATCACCGGTTTCAAATCACATCATTATCAAATTGTTTTACTTCATTACTAGCCCAAATTTACCCCATCCCAACTTTTTTGGAATGTGTTGCAGGCCTGAAGTGCAGGAATGGAGGAATATTAACAAATGAAATTCACCTGAGAAAACATGAAATATCTTGGGTTCATACTGTCTGCAAGGAAATACAAATCAAAATACATTTATAAATCACTGCTTTTTTTTTTATTTGCATTTTCCATACTGCCCCAACTTTTTCTGATTTGGGGTTGTTAAAAAAAAAAATATATATATATATATATATATATATATATATATATATATATATATATATATATCCTTTTATTAAAAAAATGCAGTAATTGTTGAATTTATTTTTCATTATAAAGTCAAACATTTAGGATAAAACAAAGTATATTTATACAGCACTTATGTAACACTTTAAAATTTTTTTAAAATTGTCTGTACAAGTAGGTTTTAAGATGCCATATATCGACTACTCGATTATTAATTGAAAAAAAAAGGGTCAATTAACTGATTACCAAAGTAATTGATAGTGACAGCCCTAACTCCCTTATGATTACACAACTTCATTTCAAAAGTGGCATTTGCATTTTGAATCTGTTGCGGTTAACTCTCAAGTTCAAAAAGCTGTCAACAGCTGTGGTACATGTCAGAAGAATTCTTTCCCAGGTGAAGAAAAACCCCTTCACAGCAGTTGGCCAGATGAAGTTCACCCTCCAGGAGAAAGGCATGTGTCAAAAGTCAACAACCAAGAGAGAACTTCACCAGATAAATATAGGAGGATTTGCCACAAGTTATAAACCACTGGTAAGCCTAAGAAAAAAGGAAGATTAAATTATGCCAAAAACATCCAGACAGTTTTGGAACAACATCTTATGGACAAATGAGACAAAGGTCAACTTGTGATAAGAAAGGTTGAATGTCAAAAGATAAGAACAGAAGCATATGAAGAAGGGGAGGAACAGCTCATAATCTGAATTATACCACCTCATCTTATGGCATGGGCATGTTTGCCTACCAGTGGAACTGGTTCCTTTCTATTTACTGATGATATAACTGCTGACACAAGGATGAATCCAGAAGTGTATAGGGCTATATTATGTTCTCAGGTTCAGCCAAATGTTTCAAAGCACACTGGACAGTGCTTCACAATGCAGATGAACAATGGCCCAAATCACACTTTGAAAGGAGCCCAATGCAAAGAAGTGGAATGTGTTTTGCAATCACCAAGACAAATCACCTGGCCTGAATCAAATCAAGCATGCATTTCACTTGCTGAAGGCAAATCTGAAATAGCCACCCCAAGAACAAGCAGGAGGACAGCTACTGCAAAGGCCTGACAGAGCAGCACCAGGGAAGAAACCTACAAGTCCTCAGTCCAGGCTATTTTCCTGACATCTGAAGCTAAGTGCTACGAGCTCCAGTCTATAAGACTTGAGACAAATTGGATCTATCTCAGTGTCTTACAGAAGTATTCATCCCCCTTGGTGTTTGTCCTGTTTTGTCACATTACAAGCTGGAATTAAAATGGATTTTGGGGGGGTTAGCACCATTTGATTTACACAACATGCCTACCACTTTAAAGGTGAAAATTGTTGTTTTATTCTGACACAAACAATAAGATGAAAAAATACAAGTCTGGAGAGTGCATAGGTATTCACCCCCCAAAGTCAATACTTTATAGGGCCACCTTTTGCTGCAAATACAGCTACAAGTATCTTGGGGTATGTCTCTATTAGCTTAGCATATCTAGCCACAGGGATTTTTACCCATTCCTCAAGGCAAAACTGCCCCAACTCCTTCAAATTAGATGGGTTACATTGGTGTACAGCAATTTTCAGGTTATGCCACAGATTCTCAATTGGATTGAGGTCTGGGCTTTGATTAGGCAATTCCAAGACATTTAAACATTTCCCTTTAAAACACTCCAGTGTAGCTTTAACAGCATGTTTAGGGTCATTGTCCTGCTAGAACATGAACTTTCATCCCAGTCTCAAACCTCTGGCTAACTCAAACAGGTTTTCCCCCAGAATTGCCCTGAATTTAGTGCCATCCATCTTTCCTTCAGTCCTAACCAGCTTTTCTGTCCCTGCAGATGAAAAACATCTCCACAGCATGATGCTGCCACCACCATGCTTCACTGTAGGAATGGTGTTCTCAGGGTGTTGTGTTTGTGCCACACATGGCATTTCCCATGATGACCAAAAAGCTCAATTTTAGTCTCATTTGACCAGAGAATCTTCTTCCATGTGTTTGGGGAGTCTGCCACATGCTGTTGGGGAAACTCCAAACATGTTACCTTAAGCAATGACTTTCTTTTTTCAATCAACTAATTATGTGACTTATGAACTTAATAGGTTGGACCAGCTCTTATTTCTGGGTTACATACAAATGGGGATGAATACCTATGCACATTCCAGATTTCTAGGTGTTTTTTTTTTCACCTTATTGTGTCACAAACAAACAACAATTTTCACCTTGAAAGTTGCAGGCATGTTGTGTAAATCAAATGGTGCCAACTCCCCAAAAATCCATTTTAATTCCAGCTTGTAATGCAACAAAACAGGACAAACACCAAGGGGGATGAATACTTTTGCAAAACACACACACACACACACACACACACACACACACACACACACACACACACACACACACACCTCTCAAACAATTAAAATATTGTGAAAAAGCTCAATATTTTGCATCAGCCATTTAAGAAAGTGAACATTTTATATATTCTAGACTCAGTACATGCAAACTAAAATGCTTCAACCATTTTCTATTTCAAGTTTGATAATTATAGCCTACAGCACAAAACAAATCTCAAAATATGAGAATATTTCATTTCAAGTTTGAGTAAAAAGGTATAAATACTGTGCGTCTCTCAGTCTAGTTCAGTACATGGAACCACAATCATGGGGAAGACCGCTGACTTGATAGTTGTCCCAAAAACAATCATCGACACCCTCCACAAGAAAGTTAACCCACAGAAGGTCATTGATGAAAAGGCTGGCTGGAAAATGTGCACAAGCAACAGGGATGATCGCAGCCTTGAGAGGATTGTCAAGAAAAGTTGATTCAAAAACTTGGGAGAGCTTCACAAGGAGTGGGCTGAGGCTGGTGTCAGTGCATCAAGAGCCACCACGCACAGACTTCTTCAGGAAAGGGGCTACAACTGTTGCATTCCTAATATTAAGCCACTCCTGAACCAGAGACAAGGTCAGAAGCGTCTTACCTGGGCTAAGGAGAGAAAGAACTGGACTGTTGCTCAGTGGTCCAAAATCCTCTTTCCAGATGAAAGTAAATTTTGCATTTCATCTGGAAATCAAGGTCCTAGAATCTGGAGGAAGCATGGAGAGGCACAGAATCCAAAGTGTTTGAAGTCCAGTGTGAAGTTTCCACAGTCTGTGATGATTTGGGGTGCCAGGTCATCTGCTGGTGTTGGTCCACTGTGTTTACCAGGAGATTTTCATGCTTGGAGGACTTCATGCTTCCATCTGCTGAGAAGCTGAATTGAGATGCTGATTTCCTTTTCAAACAGAAATTAGCACCTGCCCTCAGTGCCAAAACTACTACCAAATGGTTTGCTGACCAAGATTGGCCAGCCAACTTGCTTGGCCAGCCAACTTGCCTGACCTGAACCCCATAGAGAATCTATGGCGTATTGTCAAAAAGATGAGAAACATCCGACCCAAAAATACAGACGAGCTGAAGGCCGCTGAGGAAGCAATCTGGGCTTCAGTAACACCTCGGCAGTGCCACGGGCTGATCGCCTCCAGGCCACACCACACTGATGCAGTAATTTATGGTAAAGGAGCCCCAACCAAGTATTGAGTGTATAAACGAACATACTTTTCAGAAGTTGGACATTTCCATATTGTAAATCCTTTTTTGATTGCTCTTAGGAAATATTCTAATCATTTGAGAAACTGGATTTTCATGAGCTATAAGACAATCAAAAATTAAACCAAAAAAAACCACATTAAATATTTAAGAACTTTTTCACAATATTCTAATTGTTTGAAACACACTAGTACACGTTCACACACGCACACAGAGCTCAGCATAAATGAGTACACCCCCTTTGAAAAGTAACATTTTAAACAGTATCTCAATGAACACAATTTCCAAAATGTTGACAAGTTTAATTTTACATCTGCTTAACTTGTAATGGGAAAAAGTAAGGTTAATAAGGCCACCCATTTTTTATCTTTAGGTTCACGGATTTTTTCCAACATATTTTTGATGATGTCGGTCAAAATTAAAAAAAAAAAAGTGTCCTTGTCCAATTTTTTTTTTTGCATGGCAAAATTTCAATGTCGGATTAAGATGATAAAATAATTTAAATTCAAGAGTCACTTTACACACACACACACACACACACACTATTATATATATATTTGATTAGTGTTCACATAATTCTATAGGCTACCACCAAAAAAAAAAAGTTCCCATCACCAATACAGGAAAAATTAAACCAACCTGACCATATTATCCAATCTGCTTTCCTACATGTCTACATGTTATATTTAATATCATGAAAAATATAATATAAATTAGCCAAAATGTATTTCTTCTTTTGATTTACTGATGTGGCTAAAGAATTTGAAATCCTAGTGCTAGCCTAGTATTCCAAATGATAATTCTTAAGGCACAAATCCTATTAAAGTACTAGCAAGGACAACACGTGCGTGCGTGCGTGTTCTTGTGTACAAGTTTATAACACGGACTAACATTCCAGTACTAACTTCTCTGAAAGTATGTGGTCATATGACTGTTGAGCTCTCATGAGCACATTGAAGGCTGATACGTTCGTGCTACTTGATTCGATAGGACTCTGCGGCACCATCCTCTTCTAATTCCACAGTCAGATACTTGCAGCCAAAATCGCGAACTAACATTATAGCCTAGGTCACAACCGGACATACGATTTTTTAGCTGTGCCATTTTTTTTGGCGTTTCCCAAATCGCTGCGGTTTTTTTGTTCGTGGAGAAAGACGCACGTTGGCCGTAAGTTTGTCTTGCAACCTGAAAAAAAACGTAAGCACCCGTAGAGTTTATTTGACATGACAAAGAACCTCTGCAGCCGGTCTGCGGCCAGTCTACGGCTCGAAAATCAGCATGTCACACGTGCGCCCTCCGTGCATTTTACGCGCGCCCTCCGTGCGTTTCTTGCGTTTTTTGCACGTAGACCGGCCGTAGGAGCACTCGGTTGTGACTGAGGCTTATGGCAGGCATATTCAGCATCGCGCTCGTTACATCACCGCCTTCTTTCTGAGAACCAAAGATCGTTTTGATCTTTTCATTGTTTACTTTCAACGCTTGAGAGACGAAATCGCCCACGTTTTGGTTAGTGAGACAGTGAAAAGACTTTTCTTTACCACACTTCATGCTTACATACAGTTGAGGCCATAGCTCGGAATCCATGCTGTCAGCGTCAGCCATGGTCAGCACGAGGTTGACACTGTCGTAAAGCGGTCGTAAATACCATAAAAAGCATTCAAGTGAATACTCAATGTCGTAAATAGTTTCGTTTTCGGACTCGGCTGAAGTGGATATATACAACACACATTTGTCGTTTGTATTTGTGATTCTAATACTTTTTACTTAAAGAAATATGAACTAGTACCAGGGATACAGTGCTGTTACAAGAAAAATGTGTGACTATTTTTTACATTTCTTTTTGTACGTTTCGGCGGTTAAAATAAAAATAAAAATACGCAGACTTTTTATTTTTCTAGCGGTAGTATTTAACTGCCGTCAGCAGATCCGTGATCCGAAAAATCTAAAATGAGTCGCCTAATATAACTTAGATTGCACATTTTTCAGTTTTACTCAAATTAGGGTGGTGCAAAAACGAGTACACCCCACAACAAAAACTACTACATCTAGTAGTAGTTTTTTTTGAATTTTTTTTTCCCTTATTGAGAAGTAGAAACACACTCTTAAAAAAAAGCAATAAACAGAAACACTGATAGAGTTTCCTTTCTGTTTATTGCTTTTTTTGAGAGTGTGTTTCTACTTCTCAATAAGGGGAAAAAAAAAATCAAGAGCCTATTGTATGGCCTCCATGATTGTTAATGACAGCACCAAGGCTTCTTACTCTCAACCACAGGTGCCCCTAAAATCACTGAATCATTGAAATTGAAAAGGATACCTCCACCCCTGCACAAGCACTCTCAGGTGATCATGTCAGGGCAAAATTGGCCTTTGATTATTTACTCTTTACATTAAATGTTATAGAAAACATATTGCTCTCAATGGCGCATTTTGCCCATGTTCAGGGTGGAAAATAAAAAAAAGAAATATTCGAGTAAGACAAGCCAAATTGGTGTTTTTAAAAAGAAGGAATCATGGAGAATAAAGAAAAAAATATTTAAAAAATCTGTGCACATTCCCACAAGGTGTTACGGTGCTCTGAAAATGACATCCAAAATGATTTGTCAGACTTGTGAGGTCTTCTGTTCAAACACTGATAGAGTTTCCTTTCTGTTTATTGCTTTTTTTTGAGAGTGTGTTTCTACTTCTCAATAAGGGAAAAAAAAAAATCAAGAGCCTATGTTGGGTAAAAATGTCTTCTGAAGGCCTAAACAGAGCACAGTGAAAAACTCCAATAAAATTTTGATCATCTTTGAGGGAGTGCTATGACCATGCAGGATCATCCAGACCCAAAATGACAGTTTTGCTACATACTATTCCTATTTATGTACCAGCATGCAAAATTTGAGCCTCCTACATGATTTAGTTCTTGAGCTATGGGCTTGTGAACTTTGACCAAAAAAAAAAAAAATCTGAACAAAATTGACACCCCCCTCCCCCAGTAAAACTGGCTGTAACATGGAAAGTATACATCTTACATTCAAATAAGTTTACAGTGTTTCTCCTAGGTAACATAGGTACATCTGGTGATTTTTTCAGAATTTGAGACCTAAGTGCGCGGGCCCCAGTTGAATTGACGTGGAATGACCCATGACAATACGGCGTACACTGCAGAGGAATGGCATGCATGGATGCAGTCCACGAAAGAAGCCTCTCCTAAAGCCCATGCACAAAAAAGCCTGCCAAGAGTTTGCCAGGGCCCATGCTGACAAAGATGAAGACTACTGGGACTCTATACTCTGGAGTGATGAGACCAAGATAAATGTTTTTGGAACTGATGGCTTCAAAACTGTATGGCGTCGCAAAGGTGAAGAATACAAAGAAAAATACATGGTGGTGGCAGTGTCCTTATGTGGGGCTGCTTGAGTGATGCTGGTGTCAGGGAGCTGCATTTCACTGATGGCATCATGAATTCACAGATGTATTGCTCTATACTGAAAGAGAAGATGCTCCCATCACTCCGTGCCCTTGGCTGTCATGCACTTTTCCAGCATAACTAAAAACACACATCTAAGGCCACTGTTGGATTTCTGAAGAACAGGGTGAAAGTGATTCAGTGGCCAAGTATGTCTCCTGATCTGAAGCCAATCGAACACCTATGGGGAATTCTGAAGAGACAAGTTGAGCATCACTCTCCATCCAGCATCCAGTCACTAAAAGAGGTCATTATTGAAGAATGGAAAAAGATTGAGGTTGCAAAATGTCGCCAACTTGTTCAATCCATGCCTAGAAGACTTGGTGCTATCATTAAAAATCATGGAGGCCATACAAAGTACTAGATGTAGTTTTTGTTGTGGGGTGTACTCATTTTTGCACCACCCTAATTTGAGTAAAACTGAAAAATGTATAATATAAGTTATATTATTAACCTTACTTTTTCCCATTATAAGTTAAAAAGATGTAAAATTAAACTTTGTCTTGTCAACATTTTGGAAATTGTGTTCATTGAGATATATTGTTTAAACTGTTACTTTTCAAAGGGGGTGTACTCATTTACGCTGAGCATTGTATATGAGTGTTTCTCCAACTCCAGTCACTTAAATCCTAGTGGTTGTTTTGGTGAAAAACTAAACAGATTTTGTTTAAATCATTTAATTTTATGAAGTTCACAACACCCTAACAGACATCTAATCATGCCTGTATACTGTATTTTTACTGCTCAAGTTCCTTTCATCAATGAATTGTGCTGTTGTATGCTTGTCCCAGACCCAGACTTATAATTTAAAAATGTTAAAAACCACAAAAGTATTGTTTTTAAAATATTATTTTACATGCTTGCCTTAAGAAAGCATGAAATAAACACGTACCATTTCAATTTCTAATGCAAGGGGTCATATTTAACTATTGTTTCAATAAAACATCAGTGTCCCATAGTTATCAAACATTTTCACCACAACTAACTATTTGAAACTACTAGAGCCACCTTAAAAATAATTTGTGGTTACCAAGGAAAAAATAGGTGTCAGTGAAGAGCAAGGCTGTGGTCAAACATGAGACATGTGGTGATCAGAAAAGGAGAATCCAGGTAATTACTTGTAAATGGAATATTTTCATTGTGCATCATTTCCACTTGGGCTGTAAATCTGAAATTATGTAAAATAAATTTAAAAGTGGCATATTTATGTATACACACACACACACACACACACACACACACACTAACATCAAAAGTGGCTTTGCATGGTAAGGGAGTATGCCAATATAATTTAAAAAAACAAACAAAAAAACAAACAAACAAAAAAAACCTCATTTCCACGACAGAATAAGTTGTGATGGAAAATGCAGACTGTAGTGGAAATGACAACTATAGTTTATTTTATATTACACACACACACACACGTGTGCTTTGACTGGCTACTCTACTACAAGCATATCAGCTCATACTGTGAGTAGAGAAAACAAAATGGCAGAATGCATCAAGTCAGATGCATCATTTTGTTATCAAGTATTTAAAAGAAACAGAAATAGCTAAAAAGAAAAGTCCCCCCCACCCACCCCTCCTGTTCCACACTCCAGTCCAGTCAGTGGCCCCAAACCGCCAAAAAACTTAAAGAAAATGGCAGCCCATGTTACTGAACCATCCTAGGACGAAATAAAAACTCAACTCGAAAACAAAACCCCCCAAAATACAAAAAAGCAACGAAATATGGAATAAAAGTATTTGATGGGAAGAATGCATTTTTCTTCAAGTATTATTATAGCATTTTTTGCAAATTGCTATTGGCATTTTACCAGTTTGTGGACATTCTAAGTGGAAATTATTTTGTCAGACGTTTTGTATAATGTTTTTATTTTTCGAATTTGCAAAAAAATAAAAATGCTCTGTTTGTCAGCTATCAGCATATATCTGACTCAAAATTCCGTGGAATAACTCACACACACACACACACACACACTACACTTACCTACATACAGTGGCTATATAAAAAAAAAAGTGTACACACCCCGTTAAAATTATAGTTTTTTTCTGATGTTAAAAAAAAAAAAAAGGCCACAATAAATCATTTCAAAACTTTTCCCACCTTTAATGTGACCTACGGTATAACCTGTACAGTTCAATTGAAAAACAAACAAATCTGTTAGGGGGAAAACAAAAAATAAACGTACAATAAGCTGGGTGCACAAGTGTGCACACCCTTAAACTAATACTTTGTTGAAGCACCTTTTGATTTAATTACAGCATTCAGTCTTTTTGGATAGGAGTCCATCAGCCTGCCACATCTAGACTTAGCAATATTTGCCCACTTTTCCTTACAAAAGCACTCCAAATCTGTCAGATTGCAAGGGCATCTCTTGTGCACAGCCCACTTCAGGTCACCCCACAGATTTTCAATTGGATTTAGGTCTGGGCTCTGGCTGGGCCATTCCAAAACTTGAATTTTCTTCTGGTGAAGCCATTCTTTTGTTGATTTCAATATATGCTTGGGGTCATTGTCTTGCTGAAAGACGAAATTCCTCTTCATCTTTCTAGCAGACACCTGAAGGTTTTGGGCCAAAATTGACTGGTATTTAGAACTGTTCATAATTCTCTCTACCTTGACTAAAACCCCCATTCCAGCTGAAGAAAAACCACCCCAAAACATGATGCTTCCACCACCATACTTCACCATGGGTATGGGGTTCTTTTGGTGATGCGCAGTGTTGTTTTTGCGCCAAAAATACCTTTCGGAATTGTGGCCAAAAAGTTCAACTTTGGTTTCATCAGACCAGAACACATTTTCCCACATGCTTGAGTTGATGTATTTTTTTTTAATTATAATTGTTTTTTAATGCAAAATTTAGCCAGGCCTGGATGTTTTTCTTTGTAAGAAAAGGCTTCCGTCTTGCAACCCTACCCCACAGTCCAGAATATGGGAGATTGTCACATGTAATACACAACCAGTACTTGCCAGAAATTCCTGCAGCTCCTTCAGTGTTGCTGTAGGCCTCTTGGCAGCCTCCCTGACCAGTTGTCATCTTGTCTTTTCATCAATTTTGGAGGGACGTCCAGTTCTCAGTAATGTCACTACTGTCACATATTTTCTCCACTTCTTAATGATCTTCACTGTGCTCCATGGTATATGTAATGCAGTGTTTCCCACAGACCAGGTAGCAATTTGTGGTGCTCCACTGTGCCAATGAGGGAATCGTGTGCGGTGGTGTCATGGCGGTCAGTGGAGTCGGTCATTGGGGTGTAGGCAAAGTGTATACAGCGGGCGGTGTTCAAACAAACAGTACCGGTTCACCCAATACGCACACTACGCACGTTGCGTAGGGCCCCGCAAACTCATAGAGGCCCCGTGTGGGGGGGGGGGACGTCCGTCGCGCTGCTCGCGCACATCAGATTCCCAGTGCATGTGCATCAACCTAGCAATATGAAGCGGAGTTATCCCTCGGGGAGTGAAAAAAGGAAAAAGAAACTGCATGAAAATGAACAGCGGGAACAGCAGTCAGGTAACTCTCCTCTCCAGGTGGGAGGGATGGGGCTAGTCGGTGTTTGACCTACATAACAGGGCGGTGAGCCCTGGGTGAACCCTGGACGGTCTCCGTGTGCGTCTTGCTGGCTTCTACAGTACAATTTAAGTGTTATATCAATCATTCTGAGTGTAGTTACAACTGCACTTATACAAAAGGGAAAGTAATGGATAAAAATATTTACTAAGATTGAATTTTGTTTGCTTGGATAGCCCACAGGCAAATATAGATGCAGATATATTAGTGAATAAATAAAACTCGTGAAATATTATGACAATGGTGCTAAATAATCTAAAAATCACCTACATTTTAAGTACAGTATCTGAAGGTAAAACAAGTGCAGCCAATTTGATGGAGCTGAATTAATAGTAGCCTTATCTATATTTTACTTCAACATTGTGGTTGACTCCACAATAGCATCCATTGATGAACGATTTGAAACTCTGAACCAGGTGAAGCAGAGCATTTTTTAACAGTTACTGGGAGACCAAATGGTCTCCCAGTGGCCAGATTTGGTCTCCTGGTCAATGCCAAACCAGCTTCACTGGGAGACCAAATTTTAAACCAAGTTATGTCTTATCATTTGGTTCAATCAGTTGCAATTAATTAACCAAGTACCATGCAAGTAAACATTTAACAAGGAAAGCAAAGATCTAGTTTATAAGATATACACACAAGATCATGTTGGTTAAGAAAAACAAAACTAAAATTTGGTTACTGAGATGGCTGATGTCAGAATCCGATGTCATTACTGTGTAACTTTGAGTGTCTTTGACATAACATTTGTGCTTGGTAATTGCTCTTGATAGCTGTGTGGTCACTGTAGTGCGTTTGTCTGTATGGTGATTGGTGAACCATTTTGCATCACAGAATATGCCACAGCAGTGCAGCCGCATGGACTCTGGGGCCTGTGATTGTATTGCCCAGACCAGTTGGTCTCCTAGTGGAAAATCCTTAAAAAATGCTCTGAGGTGAAGACTAAATATGGAGTAGTGCTGAACTTCAGCACTGCATGTCAGATGTCCAGTGACTCCTTAAAGGCTCAGTGCATGGAACTTTAGAAAACTCTGACCTTCAACCAAGACTGTGACATCAGTGGAGTTGATCTGGCAAACGAAATCAAGAAGTTACCTGACCTACCATCAGCTAATATGACTGCCTTTGAGCGGCTTTCTTTCCTTTGTGAGAAAAATCTGGAGGAACTCTAACCTAACCTTTGGACAGCCCTGAGAATTGCTGTAACTCTACCTGTGACAGTTGCCTCAGCTGAGAGGAGCTTCAGCAAGTTAAAAATGATCAAAAACTGAGATCTTCCATGTCCCAGGAATGTCTGAGTGGTTTGGCCATCATGAGCATCAACCATGATGTGAGGAAGCAGATATCATATGATGACATTATTGATGATTTTGCATCCAGAAAGGGACATTTTTAATGGTGAGTAATTTGTTACACATTTAGTTCGATTTGATCTGATTTGGTCTGTATTTATTTGGAGTTAGACCAACAGGTGGCGACACTAGTGCAATATGTTTAAAGGGGGGGGATGAGTGGAAGCACTGGGTGTCAGGTGCGACTGTTGAACATTTTGGGGTTCAGTTAAGAGGGCCCCTTAGCAGAATTTTGCCTAGGGCCCCATGGAGGTCTGAACCGGCTCTGCAAACACACAGTATTTTTCTTCAGAGTCACCTGCTGGGACTATTTTAAAGCTACAAGAAGCATTTGAGATTATTCAGTTCAATCTAAATTCTTTTAAGTTCTTTAAGAACAGACAGCTAAAACAATTTTTACCAGAACCCTGCCTGGTTTCATTCCTCGACCCAACTTTACATTACAGGGCAGGCCATTAGTTTGCTGGGCTTGATGTTGGTGGAAAACCTGTCTTTTAAATTTATGAAAATTACTCACCAAAATTGAGATTAAAGTTTAGTTTTTACCTTAGTTTTTTGCCTTTTTGGTGGCAATCTTTCAATCATTCTTTAGTTGACATTCAAGGAATAAATTGCAAAAAAACAAGCTGGAGGTTTTTATTTTAAATACTGAACTCAACACTTGCCTCAACCAATACTAAAATGAAATAAATAGTATAATGTAACAAAATAAAATATCATAATTAGATGTAAGAAACCACTTAAGGTAACACCAAGGCAACTAACAATAATGAAAAAATATTACCCTAATTGGTGGAAAGCCTGCATGCCCCATCAGGACATTTAATTCTGCGTGGCTTCCTGAAAAAAATAAAAAACACTCAAGTGCCCTATCGTAAGGGAAGTCATTGGGTTCGGGACCATTTATGGAGATTCGTAAGCAGGCTGCCAGGTGTTCCCCTTGGAGCCTATTCCTGAGGTCTGTTTTAATCTATGGATAAAAAAAAGTACATTTTCATCAAAAGCACTAAAAATTTCCATTACATCAAAAAAATATATATACAAAGGAATACTGAATTTCTATGTGCTTACCCTATTCATAGCTGAGAAATCCCGCTCGCAATTCTACTTCACCAATAAAGCTAATAAAGATGTTTCTTAAAATATTCAGCTTTTATGCTTCAGATAGCATCAACTAGGCATCCCCGCGAGTATAACATTTTATTTGGGCTAGTGGGAAATCCTTATTTATTGTGAATGTCAAGCCATTATTAATAACTTGCATGAATTCTGAAGCAGGATAAACGGGATAATGCAATAAGGCCGGTTTATAAGGCCAAAATTGGTTTATAGCCTGACTCAGGGATGTCAGTTTCATGTAAGCCAAGGCGGCTATGATAAAGCTCATCACGAGCACGACGTAGGCTACCTTTTAAAATAAGGGGTCGGAAGGCGAATCGGGAAGGCTGCGTTATTTTTAATTAGCCTAACAGGCCGACTTGCAGTCCGGGTATATGCGCAACAGCAGGCCTGTGTACACGCCTCTCCCTCTCTCTCTGTGTGTGCGCACGCAAATGAGAAGAAAGAGCACTATGAATGAACAGAACGATACACGACGGAATTTTTTTTTTCAAAATCGCGAGTCTGTGTGGCGATAGGAATCCATTGCGTGGCGCTGCGCCACACAATGGTCTATGTATGGGAAACCCTGTAATGTCATGGAAATTATTTTGTAACCTCCTCCTGACTGATACCTTTCAACAATGAGATCCCTTTGATGATTTGTAAGCCCTCTGAACCATGGCTTTTGCTGGAGGATTCAACTGAGTAAATGTCAGGAAAATCCAACTAGGAGAGCTGAACTTTATTTGGGGCTAATCAGAGTCATTTTAATTGATGGCAGGTGTATACCAAAAAAGGCTGAATGCTGTAATTAAATCAAAAGGCGCTTCAACAAAGTACGAGTTTAAGGATGTGCACAGTTATGCAACCAGCTTATTGTACATTTTTTTTTAATGATGTTTCCCCCCCCAACAGATTTGTTTGTTTTTCAATTGAATTGTACAGGTTATAGGTCACATTAAAGGCTGGAAAAGCTTTGAAATGATTTATCGTGGTCTCATTTTTTTAAATCAGAAAAACCTATAATTTTAGTGGGGTGTGTACACTTTTTTCCACTGTATATAGCTTATTTAATTCCATAAGATATGATGGGCTTGGTGTATAACAAATAACACACATGGTTTATAACATTTTGACTGACAAATTTCAGTAAAATCAACCAGGGACAAAACTTTCACTGGTCATTTCCACTGAACACTCATTTCAGCCATGCTTTATTTACATCACTTTTTTTGGGGGGGGGGGTAAAAAAAGATTATTTATATTTATATAATTTAGAATTCATTTTTCATTAGTGCTAGAAAATATGGAAGTGTCCTTAAAAATAACTAGGAACCTGCAAAAAATGAATTTCTGATGATGTAAAACAAAACTCATGGCATTTTGCAATGCTGAGTAATAAATTTTGTTCTTGAAGTAGTATGATTTGTTGTGGTATGATTAGGTTGACCTAGGCATGGTAATTGAAAAATAATCAAATATAATGAGTTATATTCCATTATCTCCCAATAGTGGACATAAATTGAAATGTGGTGGAAATTACTTTAAAGATGCTTCAGAAAAATGGGGGAAAAAAAAAAATATTCCTCAGTCATGCAAATGTGCCCATTATCATACTTTGTCACAAGCCAAATTAATGAAACTTGAACTAGGAAGAATGTTAAAAATGTGTTTTCAGAGTATTCATTTCTTAAAAGTTGACAGGGCCAAACCAAATCAGTTCATCCTTCTTTTGAGGTCACAGAAAAAAAAAACGTAGTTTTACAGTAGTTTGATGTGCTGGTTGAAGTTTCTACCTGCATGCCATCATAACATCAGGATCCTGAATAAGCTGTAATCCAGTCATTACACACATCACTTTTTTGCTCATGCCTCCACTACCACAAACACACTTACTTGCGCGCGTGCACACACACTGGTCACCTCACTGACAGCTCACAGACAATTATGAACAATGTCTTCACTTGGCCTTGTCACTTTGGGAAATGTTGCAATATTTCTAAGAGCATATCACCATGTTGCCGCTAACAACTCAATCCAGTCTCTGTGCAATATATCTGTGAAATTCATTGCACATGATTGTCAGGATAAGAGGATACACAGATTCAGGGTGCAGATGTAGTTTTAAAGCTTTACTTAAGACCAGAGATATAGTTTAAAAAAAAAACCTCTACACAAACTCTAAATAGCAGAAAACAACCTATATAACAAGGAAAACAGAGCATAGTGGCAAAACAGGTACCGTGTTGTGGCAGTTCGTGTAAATGGGTGGAGCACAGAAGGACGGCAGGACAGAACTGAGCATACAAAACTCTCTTTATTCAGCTTTTCAGCTGTAAATACACACACACAGACACACGCACACACATTAGCTGTCTGGTTATGGAGAGAGTCCCTCTGCTCTCACTCTCTCTCCTTAAGAAGGGCGTGGTCACTGGGAAGACACACAAACATCAATTAACAACAGGTGAAATGATTCTGCCACTTAACTTCCCCGACTCCGCCCTCCTGTCACAGACCGATGCTAGACCACGCCCCCGCTGCCACATACCCCCACCGCCCGACTCAGGCCGGGCAGCCGTCCGGCCCGCAGCCGACTCCCCCCCCTTGACGGGAGAGGAAGTCCGCCACGACCATCTGCGCCCCCGGCCTGTGGATCACCTTGAAGTTAAAGGGTTGGAGTGCCAGATACCAACGGGTGATCCGCGCATTGGCATCCTTCATGCGGTGGAGCCACTGGAGGGGCGCGTGGTCCGAACAGAGGGTGAAAGGGCGTCCCAGCAGGTAGTACCGGAGGGCGAGGACCGCCCACTTGATTGCCAAGCACTCCTTTTCGATGGTACTGTAGCGCCCCTCACGCACCGACAGCTTGTGGCTAATGTACAAGACAGGGCGATCCTCCCCCTCCACCTGCTGGGACAAAACGGCCCCCAGCCCTCTGTCCGACGCATCCGTCTGCAACATAAAAGGGAGAGAAAAGTCAGGGGAGTGTAAAAGTGGCCCCCCACACAGTGCAGCCTTAACCTTAGAAAAAGCCCGCTGGCATTGCTCCGTCCACTGGACCGGATCTGGTGCCCCCTTTTTAGTCAGATCAGTCAGCGGGCTGGTGACGTCCGAATAATTAGGTATAAACCTATGATAATAGCCAGCCAGCCCCAGGAACTGTCTCACCCCCTTTTTGGTCTTGGGCCTCGGGCAGGCCGCAATTGCTGCAGTCTTGTTAATTTGGGGACGCACCTGCCCGTTGCCCAAGTGGAAGCCCAGATACCGTACTTCCACCCGCCCAATCGCACACTTCTTCGGGTTGGCCGTGAGACCCGCCCGCCTCAGCGACCTAAGGACGGCCCTCAGGTGTTGTAGGTGCCGCGGCCAGTCATTACTATAAATAATGATATCATCCAAGTACGCGGCTGCATAGGTGGCGTGGGGGCGGAGGACCCTGTCCATCAGCCGCTGAAATGTAGCAGGCGCCCCAAACAGCCCAAAAGGAAGTGTGACGAATTGGTGTAAGCCGAACGGTGTGGAAAAGGCCGTTTTTTCACGGGATAATGGAGTCAAGGGGATCTGCCAATAACCCTTTGTTAAATCCAGTGTCGAGTAAAAACGAGCCGTGCCTAGCCGATCGAGCAACTCAATACGAGGCATTGGGTACGCATCGAATTTAGACACCGCGTTGACTTTTCTATAGTCCACACAGAACCGGACCGACCCATCGGCCTTGGGTACCAAGACCACCGGGCTGCTCCAGTCACTGTGGGACTCCTCGACGATGCCCATTTCGAGCATGGCCTCGAGTTCTTCCCGAACCACCTTTTTCTTGTGTTCGGGTAACCTGTAAGGGCGGCTACGCACTACCACCCCCGGGGGCGTCTCAATGTGGTGCTCTATGAGGTTAGTGCGGCCGGGCAGGGGTGAGAACACGTCCGAAAACTCGGTCTGCAACTGGGCAACCTCCGCGAGTTGGGTCGGGGAGAGGTGGTCTCCACAGGGGACCGGAGAGGGACGTGATGCTAATGTTCCTTTTTGAACCTCCGGCCCCAGCTCCGCCTTCTCTGGAACCACCGACACCAACGCCACGGGGACCTCCTCGTTCCAGAGTTTGAGTAGGTTGAGGTGGTAAATCTGTAGCACCCCACCCCTGTCCGTTTGTTTCACCTCATAGTCGACGTCCCCGACTCGCCGTGTGACCTCAAAGGGTCCTTGCCACTTGGCGACTAATTTAGAGCTCGATGTGGGCAACAGTACGAGTACTTTCTCTCCCGGTGCAAACTCTCTAAGGCGCGTACCCTTGTCGTACAGGCGGGTTTGCCGTTCTTGGGCCTGCCGCAAATTCTCCTGGGTTAGTTGTGTGAGTGTGTGGAGTTTTGCGCGCAGGTCAATAACGTATTGAATTTCATTTTTGCTTGGTGAAAGTCCCTCCTCCCAATTTTCTCGCAGCACATCTAAAATGCCGCGCGGCTTACGCCCATATAATAATTCAAACCGGGAGAACCCCGTGGAGGCTTGGGGAACTTCTCGCACTGCAAAGAGCAAGGGTTCGAGCCATTTATCCCAGTTACGCGCGTCCTCGCTTACAAATTTCTTAATTATGTTTTTAAGGGTGCGATTAAACCGTTCCACTAAGCCGTCCGTTTGTGGGTGATAAACGCTGGTGCGGATCGGCTTAATACCTAATAACCCATACAGTTCCTTCAGTGTTCGTGACATAAACGAGGTGCCTTGATCAGTCAGAATCTCTTTCGGGATTCCAACTCGGGAGATGACGCGGAAGAGCGCCTCCGCAATACTGCGTGCTGAGATATTGCGAAGAGGCACTGCTTCCGGGTATCGCGTTGCATAGTCCACCAGAACTAATATAAAGCGGTACCCTCGTAATGGCCCGACGAGATCCATGCCAATTCTTTCGAACGGGGTCTCGATTAACGGTAGAGGGCGCAAAGGCGCTTTTGGAATGGCCGCTGGATTTACTAACTGGCATTCGCGGCATGCCGTACACCACCTACGGACATCGCCGCGAATCCCCGACCAATAGAATCGGGCCACTATTCGGGCTAGTGTTTTATCCTGCCCCAAGTGTCCAGCCATGGGATTAAAGTGAGCCGCCTGGAATACCAATTCCCGGCGGCTCTTCGGAATTAACAGCTGCGTGACTCGCTCTTTAGTTTGAGTGTCCTGCGTCACTCGGTATAATCTATCCTTCATAATCGCGAAGTAGGGGAAGGACGGGGTGGCGTTCGGCTGGAGCGTTTGACCATCGATTACTCTCACTTGGTCAAAAGCATGCCGCAGAGTCTCGTCTCGCGATTGCTCTAACGGGAAATCCACGAGGGATTCCCCAATAGAGAGAGGAGGAGCCGGCGGCTCCTCACTCTGGCGCGGAGATGACGTAGACGGCTCTGTGACAGCTGCTCCCGCCAAAGCGACACTGGGACCTCCCCCTGTCAAATGGCAGGACCCACTCTTGACCAAGTGCGTCATTAAACCCCGAAATCCCGGCCAATCAGTCCCCAAAATTAAAGAGTGGGTAAGGCGAGGATTAACCGCCGCCTTCACTATAAATTTTTCCCCTCTGAAAATAATGTGGACCGACACCAAAGGGTAGTTGTGAACATCCCCGTGCACACAACACCTTCACCAATTGTGCTCCCCCCAATGCCTCGTCTTGCACCAGGTTTTGGTGGATTGAGGTCTGATTACAGCCAGAATCCACCAACGCCTGATATGTATCCCCTTGGATACTCACCGGTATGCGATACGCTCCGGCCCGATCGAGGGCGGCTCCTGGCGCGTTGGGGATCCGAACCACCGTGCCCACCTCCATTATCGAGCACTGCTGTTGGAGGTGGCCCGGTTCCCCGCAGCGCCAGCAAACCGGCCCAGGCTTCCTCTCTGCACTAGTGCTCTGGGGCTCACTCACCTGAGGGGGGGGGGGGGGGGGGGACAGACACAGAAGGGAGACACGGAAGGGCACCGCGGGTGCGGCGGGTCGGCTGAGGTGGCGCCGGCCCCCGTCTCCGCGGTGGGGGAATGGGGCGAGGAGAAGACACAGGAGGAAGAGAGAGAGAGGAGAGAAGAGAAGAGGTCGTCTGCTGTCCTGCCGTCAGGACAGCCGCCAGATGATCCTCCGCCAGCTCGATTGCCTGATCCAGCGACGCCGGGCGGTGGCACTGGACCCACTCTGCGGTTCCCGCTGGTAGACGCACGACGAACTGTTCCAGTACCACCTGGTCGATGAGTCCCTCGGCGTCGCAGCTGTCGGCCCTCAACCACTGCCAGCAGGCGTCCCGGAGTTGCTGGCCAAACGCGAACAGCCGGCCGACTTCCTCCAAGCGCAGAGCGCGGAAACGCTGATGATGTTGCTCTGGGGTGCGTCCCACCTGCTGGAGGACGGCCCGGCGAAGGTCCGCGTAGGCCAGCCGGCGGTCGGCGGGGAGCTGTAGCGCGGCCAGCTGCGCCTCTCCCGTTAGCAGGGGGAGGAGGCGCGCCGCGCGCTGTTCCACCGGCCACCCCGAGGTCTCTGCTACCTGCTCAAAGAGCGTGAAGAATGCCTCGGGGTCGTCCTGCGGGCCCATCTTCGTGAGGGTGAGGGGGGAAGGGCCCGCGGCGGTGGAGTTGGTGGACCCCGCCGACGCGAGGAGGTGCCGGAACGCCCGACGATCTTCCTGTTGCGCCAGCACCAGGGCCTCGAACCGTTGTTCTTGCTCCTTTTGGAGGGCGAGCAGCCTCTGGTGCTGGCTCTGTTGGGCCGTGGCGAAGGCGTGGATCAGGTCGGCGAAGGTGGAGGACTCCATGGGGCTGTTGTCTTCTGTGCTCATTCCCGGGTTCCGGCACCACTGTGGCAGTTCGTGTAAATGGGTGGAGCACAGAAGGACGGCAGGACAGAACTGAGCATACAAAACTCTCTTTATTCAGCTTTTCAGCTGTAAATACACACACACAGACACACGCACACACATTAGCTGTCTGGTTATGGAGAGTCTCCCTCTGCTCTCACTCTCTCTCCTTAAGAAGGGCGCGGTCACTGGGAAGACACACAAACATCAATTAACAACAGGTGAAATGATTCAGCCACTTAACTTCCCCGACTCCGCCCTCCTGTCACAGACCGATGCTAGACCACGCCCCCGCTGCCACACGTGTATAATGAAGTCAGGCCCACTTGGCATAAACAGACAAACTATGTAAATTTAGCTTTTAACACGGACATGCTGGCTTCAGGGAAACACATCAATGCCTCACACCAAGGGGGTGCTGAATGAGTTTTCCACCAAGGCAATTCCAGGGCCGGTTCAGAACCAGTGCCTAATCTCGAAACAGTTTTTTGCATTTTGACAGCCAAAGAACTGGCTCTCAACCAGGAAAACTGGTTCCAGGTTGTCACCAAATCTTTGCTGGTCTAGAACCAAGAGCACTTTCATCAGGGGCAGGATTATTGTGACCAGCAAGAGCAACAAAAACCATGTGACCACAATTTTTAAAAACCAAGAGCTGCTATAGCATCTAGTCTGATTAATGCAATGAAGGGAAAAAAAATAAAAAATTTGCCATTGTTGTTGCGCTTGGCGCTAGTGGAGCTACCATAGATAGCACTGTGGCAAGCAGCACTTTTCCTTTTTTTGCTGAGGAAGTGAGTGAAATGACCCAGAAGTATCCAAGTGTCAGCCATAATAAGAGTGGTTTGAAATCTCTAAATACTTAGGAAGGATGCTTCAAGGCTTCCTTTCCAATCTCCTTTAGCATCACGTACACTGGACCATCCTTTACGAAAGGAAAGGAGATAATGCCATCCCACAATTCCATGCAGCAGCAACATTTGAGGCAATACACCATCAGCACACCATTCGCTCAAACAATTACCTCCACCAAGGAGGTTATGTTTTCAGTAGCATTGGTTTGTCTGTTAGCAACATTACAGAAAAAGTTATGAACGGATTGCTCTGAAATTTTTTTCCAGGTGTGAGACCGGGCACAAGTAACAATCCATTAAATTTTGGCGGTGATCCAGATCACCATCTGAATCCCGGAATTTTTTAAAGGATTCTTGGTGGAGGTCTGCGCTCTCCGAGTGCTTTTCTAGTTATATAAATAGTTCAATAAAATCATACAAAAACTGGGATTCAGATCAATAAATATGACTGGACAGGAAGGGGTGAGAGAGCAACAATTTTCAATATGACAGTCATTTAATTTCAGTTTTGTGACTGGTAGCCGATATTCCTTTTAGATTTCAATTCCAATCTTGATAATGAAGTTATATTTTTTTTCACCATGTTGTCCATGTTTATATAGCCTGCATGAAACATGGTAAGAATGCATAGGGCAAAGATGTGCTTTTTATAGTTCATCTTCAGAACATTGTCATTTCGCATGGCAGACCCACGTTAATAACATCCACGTTCACATAATTGCATAGCTTGGTGTAATTGCAATTGGATTATCTCACCGCAGTTGTCTTTTCCTACATCCATGTGAATTATTCTTCACATCTTTCCTTGACCTCATATTTTCCATCAAGGTCAAAGAAAAGTGGTTAGGAAAGGACAGAAGATGGACTGTTGGAATACAGCTGAACCCAGAAGTGTCAGGCTGCTATGTTGTGCTCACGAGGAACTCTAGGAAACAGTTGTTGCTAAACCCAAAAGTATGGCAGAAACTGGAAGTATTGTGATGCCATGCTACACTCATGAGGCATACCAGAGAGAGCTCATGACAACTGCATACACCGTGTCTTGCAAAAGTATTCATCCCCCTCGGTGTTCGTTCTGTTTTTTTTTCGCATTACAAGCTGGAATTAAAATAAATTGGGGGTTAGCACCATTTGATTTACACAACATGCCTACCACTTTAAAGATGCAAGTTGCTTTTTTATTGTGACACAATAATTAAGATGGAAAAATATCTGGAGTGTGCATATGCATTCACCCCCTTTTGTATACAACCCAGAAATAAAAGCTGTCACTTCACAAGTTACATAAATAGTTAAGCTCCACTTGTGTGCAAAGTGTCACATGATGTCTATATAAATCAACTTGTCCTGGAAGGACCCTGACTCTGCAACACTACTAAGCAAGCAACAGGAATACCAACAAGCACTCCAAACAAGTCAGAGACAAAGTTGTGGAGAAGTATAGATCAAGGTTGGGTTCTAAAAAAAAAAAAAATCCCAAACTTTGGATATCCCATGGAGCACCATTAAATTCATTATAGCAAAATGGAAGGAACATGGCACCAATACAAACCTGACAATAGAAGGCTGCTCACCAAATCTCACAGACCAGGCAAGGAGAGCATTAATCAGAGATGCAACAAAGGCACCAACTATAACACTAAAGGAGCTGCAAAGAGCCACAGTGGGGATGGAAATCTCTGTCCATAGTACTACTTTAACCCATACACTCCATAGAGCAGGGCTTTATGAAAGAATGGCCAGAAAAAAAAAATGCTTAAAGAAAACACCACCACACATTTGGAGTTTGCCCAACAGCATGTGTCAGACTCCCCAAACACAAAAGATGATTCTCTGGTCAGATGAGAGTAAAATTGAACTTTTTGGCCATCATGGGAAACGCCATGTGTGGCACAAACCCAATACTTCCCATCACCCTGAGAACACCATTCCTACAGTGAAGCATGGTGGTGAAAACATTTTTCATCTGCAGAGACAGGAAAGTTGGTCAGGACTGAAGGAAAGATGGATGGCATTAAATACAGGGCAATTCTGGAGGAAAACCTGTTTGAGTCAGCCAGAGGTTTGAGACTGGGACGAAGGTTCACATTCCAGCAGGACAATGACCCTAAACATACTGCTAAAGCTACACTGGAGTGGTTTAAAGAGAAACATTTAAATGTCTTGGAATGGTATAGTCAAAGCCCAGACCTCAATCCAATTGAGAATCTGTGGCATAACCTGAAGATTGCTGTACACCAATGTAACCCATCTAACTTGAAGGAGTTGCAGCGGTTTTGCCTTGAGGAATGGGCAAAAATCCCAGTGGCTAGATGTGCCAAGTGTAACGGTAGACTTGTTTACCATCACATTGAGGGATAAGACAAAATGGCTCAAATCAATAAAAATGTATTACCAGTATTAATAATCAAATAGGGGTATGAAAAAGATAATGGTCAATGTCATGCATGAATGAATGCATCAGTATGTTAGGTAAATAAATGAGAAAGTGAGAGCTAAGGAAATGTAAAGGGGGACAGATTGAGAAAGGAGTCACAGTGCCTGTGTCAGAGAGAATATCAAAAATAGTGCCTACAAAAACCGAAAAGTGCTTCCAGCCCTCCTGAGACAGACAGAAACCCTTTTATAGCCCCACCCTAAATACAGGTGCAGACAAAGCACTTAGGCTCAGGTTCAGCCCATGCACTGGCAGGGCCAAACCTGAAGGGGGCGCAGGTGGGCATCACGCCTCCCTCCCCAAGAGGTTTGCTATAAGTAAGCCTCAAAAAAAAAAAAAAAAGACCTCCTGTGCCACATCATAAATCCTGGGGCCCTCTAGGACTAGGGAAATGCAACACATCAGTACCCACACTAACCAACACCCATACTACGGAACTTTACATAACCATGGGGGGGGGGAGACGACACATTATTTTAGACTCTGGACAATGCATCTGCCACAATGTTGTCCTTGCCTCTAATATGCTGAATTTTTAACGGATATTGTTGTAAAATTAAGCTCCAACACATAATGCGCTGATTCTGGTTCCGCATATGATCAATGAAGACCAATGGGTTATGGTCAGTGAAAATGTCTATTGGACTCAAAGATGAGCCCAAGTAGACCTCAAAATGTTGTACCGCAAGGATTAAAGCTAGCACTTCTCTCCACTGTGGAATAGACTTGCTAATGGCGATTAAATTTCTTTGAGAAGTATCTTACTGGATGTTCTACCCCATCGGTCAAAATTTGGAACAGATAGCACAGGGGAAGAAGCAAGCAAAAGCTTAACATTATCAAATGCTTCTTGACATCTGGAAGACCAATGAAATTGAACTTTAGGACTAAGGTTTGTCAAAGGTGTAACAAGAAAAATTCTTACAGAAGGCCCTACAGCAGGGGTCTTCAATCCTATCCGCAAAGGGCCGGTGTAGCTGCAGGCTTTCATTACAGCCAAATTGGAGGCTCACTTGATTGTTGATTGGAGACGAGGGTGAAATGATTAAACAAGTGAAATCAGGTGTAGCTCCTGCTTGGTTGGAATGAAAGCCTGCAGCCACACTGGCCCTTTGTGGATAGGATTGAAGACCCCTGCCCTACAGTAACCTGCCATACCAAGAAACCTCCAGAATTCCCGGCGGTTCTCAGGTATAGTAAAATTACATATGGCTTCAATCTTTGCTCCTACAGGTCAAACTTGTCCTCTACCAACTATCTTACCAAGATAAGTAACACTAGCCTTATCAAACTCACACTTGGCAAGGTTTATAATTAGGTTAGCGGTAACAAGACGAGTAAGAAGTTCATTGATCTGGTCTAAATGATGAGTCCAGTTGGTACTATAAAGAACCACATCAAGGTATGCATCACAACCCTGCATACCTGCCAAGACCCGGATGACAAGCCTTTGAAAAGTGGCGGGAGCATTTCTGACCCCACTGGCATAACACGATACTGCAGGAAATTATCAGATGTTACAAAAGCAGATAATTCTTTAGCCCTGGCTGTTAAAGGGACCTGCCAATATCCTTTTAGAAGGTCAAATTTGCTCACAAATTTGGCTGAGCCAACACGGTCTATGCAATCACCACATCGGGGTAATGGATAACAGTCTGGCTTTGTAACTGAATTCAGTCTACGACAGTCAATGCAAAAACAAAAGGTCCCATCTGGTTTGTTCACTAACAAGCAGGGTGAACTCCATGCACTAAAACTAGGTTCAGCAAGATTATGGGCCAACAGATAGTCTACTACTTTCTGCAACAAGTTCCTCTTCCTAGGATTGATACGATAGGCATGCTGTTTAATTGGCAAAGCTCCACCAACATCAATATCATGTTCACAGATGTACAAGTCGGAACATCAGGGAACAGAGCAGGAAAAGACTCAATCAACCCAATGATATCCGTTCTCCACATCATTCAAATGGGAAAGATGTAAAGTTAACTGTGCCAGGAACTCAATTTTACAGACAACCCTCCATGATCGCCTGTGATGGACCTCTCATGCCCTCACTGGACTCCTCACTGACAGAATCAAGACTTTCAGAACCATTATCCAGCAAAGAGATCACATGATCTGGATCACTACAGCCCCCTAGAGGCATAATGGCAATTAATCCAACAGGTGCAACTGGTAAGGGAGAAAAATAAGGTTTCAAAAGATTAATGACAAACCTGCACCTTTTTCCGCCGATCTGGCATACTAAGAACATAATTGTGATCATTGAAACATTCACAATTTCATACAGGCCACTGAATTTAGCCTGAAAGGGACTAATCCAAAAAGATTCAATTCAATTCCTTTACTGTCATTATACGTCAAGTACAACGAAATTATGCTGCTACTCCAACTCGGTACTCAATACCATCAATAAATAATAAAATAAATAGAACAATAAAACATGAAAAACAACATCTATACAGAATGCAACCAAGAGTAAAAAGTACAACACGAGTTCATAAGTGAGAGGGTGCTTAGGCAGTTGTCATTTCTGTCTGTTTAGGTATGTTATGGCATATGGGAAGAAACTGTTTATGAACCTAGTGGTTCTGGATTTGATGGACCTATAACGCCTGCCAGAGGGCAACAGTTCAAACAGATGGTGACCTGGGTGAGAATTATCCTTAATGATAGTTCGGGCTCTGGAGAGAATACGGGAGTGTGTGATGTCTGACAGAGAGGGAAGGGGGCAGCCGATGATTTTCTCTGCTGTCTTTATGATTCTCTCCAGAGCTTTCTTATCGGCAGCAGAGCACCCCGCGAACCACACAGAGATGCAGTATGTCAGGATGCTTTCTATTGTTGACCTGTAGAAAGACACCAACAGCTTCTGACACAGATCGTTTTTCCTGAGTACTCTCAGGAAGAGAAGACGTTGTTGAGCTTTCTTTACAGTTGCCTGCGTGTTTAGTGACCATGTTATGTTGTCGGTGATGTGGATGCCCAGAAGTTTGAATGAATTCACTGTTTCCACACACGCGTTATTAATGAGGAGAGGCTGATGGTTTAGGTTGTGTTTCCTGAAGTCTATTATCAGTTCTTTTGTTTTTGTGGCATTGAGGATGAGGTTGTTTGCAGAGCACCACTCGGACAGGCACAGGACTTCTTGCCTGTAGGCGGACTCATCGCTGCCTGTAAGGAGTCCAACCACAGTAGTGTCATCTGCAAATTTAAATACAGAAATGGAGAGAGATGAAGATGTACAGCCATATGTGTATAGTGAATAGACGAGGGGACTCAGCACACAGCCCTGAGGTGAGCCGGTGCTGAGTGCAATTGAAGATGAAATGTGAGGGCCAACTCTAACAGACTGGGGACGGTTAGTCAGAAAGTCTTTAATCCAGCTACAGATGGATGGAGGGAGGCCAAGGATCAGCAGTTTACGAATCAGGATGTCTGGGATGATTGTGTTAAAAGCGGAAGAGTAATCCACAAAAAACATCCTGACGTAACTGTTCTTGTGTTCCGACAAGAATGACAATGTTCAGACAAAAGAGGCAACAAAGCTAAAACTTTATCCCCAAGGTTAAAACTATGTTGTTTCGCCCTGTGGTTATAAAGATGTTGCATCTTGGACCGAGTTTTACCCAGTTTACATCTAGCAGCAGCTCTAGCTTTGTACAAACGGTAGCGAAATCCACTAACAATCCAACACGTTCATGGGTGTCTCAGCTGTACACCACTTCTCACCCAAGACAGCGGTTGGCCCTCTCACAGCAAGTCCAAATACTACCGTAGTTCATTAGGGCTAAAGCCCGTGCTCTCCTGAACAACCTCCCTAATTGCTAGGAGAAGCCAAGGGAGACCCTCCTCCCAATCAGATCCAAGTTCGACACAGTAAGACTAACAGAGACTTGAGCATCTGATGGAAATGTTCAAGAGCACCCTGACTCTGGGGATGGTAAGCACTTGAGATGTTATGTTTGGCTTTCAATTGACAATGCCCTAACAAACTGTTTTGACATGAAATTAGACCCTCTGTCACTTTGAAGGACTTTTGGAATACCAAAAGTTGACATGAAATTGGATATGCTACAGGATAGCGCATAGACTGACATCACTGTCAATAGATCAGGGATGCAAACGGAGCGCCTTTTGGCGGATGCCACCTTTTTCACGGCTGAATCGTGCAGAGCCGATTTTTTTTTTTAGGGGGGACGTTGGAGTGTCTGATTATAATTTCAAAGTAAATTCTGTATTAAAATTACTAAATAAGCAAATGCCGTTACAGTCCATGAAACATAGGAAGTACAAGTATGAGAAGAAAACAGTAAATCAGAAAGCTGCACACGTTTGCACGAAAGCTGCAGCTTTCTGATTTACTGTTTTCTTAGTCATACTTATACTTCCTATGTTTCATGGACTGTAACGGCATTTGCTTATATACAGAATTTACTTTGATGAAATTAGAATCAGACACTTCAACGCCCCCCCTAAAAAAAATAATCTGCACGATTCAGCCGTGAAAAAGGCGGCATCCGCCAAAAGGCGCGCCATTTGCATCCCTGATAGATAAAGATGTCCAGCCTTAAAGCGAGGCAATGGACCCACACAATCAACTAAGGTGTTCAAAAGGATTGGACACTGCAGGAATGGGCTGCAATGGCACACGACAGGAATCTGTTGATTAGGTTTGCCGGTTAACTGGCACACGACATTATTTTACATAGGAGGCAACATCTTTCCTCAACTTAGGCCAATAAAACCGACACACAATCCTGTCATACGTCTTCCGCACCCCAGTGTGTCCAGCTACTTCGTTGTGAGCTCGATCTAGCACCACTTTCCTGAACTTACAAGGAACTACTACCTGTACAAAAGAGTTGGTTAAAAAAAAAAAAGTCTCTTTCTGGAACACATACCTTCTACACAACAAGCCATCTTGTACAAAGTAGGAGGATTCATCCTCAGGTTTCTCTTGAGATGCTAAAACAAAAGGTTTAAAAGAAGAGTCAATCAACTGTTCTCTAATCAAATCTTCACATGAAACCTTGAACAAGTCAGGCACAGAGTGCTCAAGCTCATTAAAACTCAAAGTTGTGACTTCTGACTCACCATTAATCACTCCCAAAGGAGGGGCTACTTTCACAGACTTACTCTCAACATCTGAGTCATCACCACCTCCAGTGGAGTCATCCAAGTTAGTGTTGGTAGTCTCTAGCTCCCATACAGTTGATTGTGAAGAACCACTACACACATCAGGTTTAGTAAGGAAAGTGTCCTTTAGAGACACCAAATCAGAATCAAGGCCACGTTTTACCATGGCACGAGTGACAGCACAACTAGGAAACACATCAGGATGCCACCGTGAGCACTGATCAGGCTTCGGTGGTACTTCAGGCACCGAATCAAAGACAACAGGTGGCGAGACGGCCTCGGTGTTACCCCAAACCTTCCCCCCAGCTAAATCATCGCCCAAGATAAAGGAAATACCTGGTACAGGGAGACATTGACGAACTCCCACCACCACATCACCTTTGACCAGTTTTGGAGAGAAACTCGATATAACGGCACCTCAACAGGAGTCATTTCAAAACCCCTGACTAGAACATGTGTTCCGGTGGAAGTACGATCAGACAAAAGCAAAACCCCAGACAGCATAAAAGATTGAGCTGCCCCAGTGTCTTAGTATACGTACTGGCACACTACAGCACCCATCAGGCAAAGACACAGCCTTTGGTGACAAATGGGAGTATACTCTGCGTCAACTTCACATTTATCTTGATTAGAAGCAACTATAGGCCCAACACTATTTAAAGATGGCAGGGCGCTTCCACAGGAAGCCACCAGGCCAAAACTCTTGGCCTTTCTCTCTTATGAAGTTCTACACAATCATTTCATATGGCCTACCTTCTTGCAATAGTTGCAAATGACCTCTGTGTTGTTAGTAGTAGGATGGCTAGCATTAGCAGGGGGAGATGAGCGAAGCATCATTCCCACCTCCAGACTGTTACTGACTCTTAGAAGGGGGTCGTGTTGTTCTGATGGCTTACCCAGCCACTACCAGGTACACGCTTATGCGCAAGAACAAACTTATCAGCAAGAACAGCAGCCTCGTTCAACTTTTGCACTTCCTGTTCAGACAGGTGGACAGCCACAGCCTCAGGGAGACAATTCATGAAATCCTCTACAAGGACAAGTTGTCATAGGTTTTCCCTGGAATCCGCTTTTTGTGAACAGCACCACCGGTCAAACAGACGCCCCCTCACGTGCAAATTCTACAAACGTTTGCTGTTCTGTCTTCCTAAACCTTTGGCGATAAGTCTCAGGGACAAACTCATAAGAGTGGAGCATGGCCGTTTTCATATCCTCATACTTCATAGCCTGTTCTAAGCTTAGAGCAGAGAACACCTCCTGTGCCTTCCCTATAAAAACACATTGACACAACAGAGACCACACCTCCTCGGGCCATTCAAGAGTGGTTGCTACTCTCTCAAAGTGAGAAAAATATTTCTCGACATCTCTCTCTATGAAGGGTGGAACAAGGCGAATATTCTTAGTGACCTCAAAACCAGGTTGCAGACGGGCAGGAGGAATGGGTTGTTTCAGTTCAAGCTCAAGCTTCAAGGTCAAAGAATAGGGAGAGAAAGTAATATCATCGCCCCCTACTGGATGTGTTCCAACCTCTATGGCAAAATGAATGGGAATATCTTTTCAAAAAAATTACATTTCGGGTTACGCTTCAAAGTTAAGACAATGGCTTCCATATGTTGTGCATGTCAGGCAGCTCTATTGATCCTGGTGATCATACTTAATTTTTTCCACTGATTTGAATTGTTTTGAATGCTTTTTAATAAGCTGATCAAAGACTACACGGACCAGACATCGCATATGTGACGTCACTGCAAGTCTAGCGCCTTTCCAAACCTGTAGCAGGTAGCGGCCGGCGAGTAACCTACATCAACATGCTGATTTGTATAGCATGGTTGGCAGAGTATTTCTGTACCAATAAGAAATGCATCCCTCATGGGGATAACCATTACAGATCAGATAGCTAAGCCTACTGCTGACGTAATACGAGCGACTGACTAGACAGTTTGGTTGTAGTCCATTTCTGACCGGTTAGGCGCAATTTCGATCTTTTAAAAGACAGCGAAATTTCACCTGATACTTTCACAGTTAGTAGATAATCCCAACATATACAAATTTTTTAGGGGTGTACAAGTTCCACATCATAACTTCGTGGGATTTTTTTAAAAAATCAGGTCTATGGGATTTTCAATAGTATGGCTCTCGGCTTAGGAATGCCACCACATCACTGTTTCACTTTCCCTCCCTATGCTCTCACTCATTCTCCATACACTTCAACTCGAGCTCATGCTCGAGTTTGCAAACTTCTAAAGCCCTCTTTGAGACCCTAGCCTCCCTCTCAGCCTTCAGTTTCTCAGATTGTAACTGGTCTGAAGGAGCCTCTGATTCCAACACTCCTTTAAGTACAAGCTGGCTCCTTATAAACTGAAAATGTCTCTCTCAAGCTTTTTCTCTTGAGTAGTTAAGGCCAGTTGGTAATACTGAGCCACTGCACACAGTTGCACCTTGGTTAAACTAGACAACACTTCCTCAGACGGCTTGGCAATAAAACCTTCAGGTTTTTTTTTTTTTAAAACTCACAAACCAGTACAAACACTATGCCCAGTTCACACAAAAGTATAGCTATGTGTTACCTATTCTGCCACAATAGGGGTTTAAAGAAACAAGCTAGAATACCATACGCAGCAAAGGGCTACCAAGTGGCCACAAGCAGCTACAAAAACAATCAAAATTTGAGGCACAAAGAAAATTACAAGCTAGGCCACTGGCTCTCTTTCACACATGCAGGCTACACACAATGGCAAACAAACTGTGATACACAAGACAGTGCACCACACAAATGAACTGGTAACTAATAACCAGAACCAAGTAGACAAAAATCTACAAACAGCTAATTGTTTACCAATATTTAGCTTAGCTAATCACCAAGAACGTTAAAGTTCAAACAAGCAACAAGCACTCAGTCACTCTGTTTAAACTACTTCCCAAAAGACTAAATTACTGAGAACAAACAAGCCAACGGAGACAATACCTCCATAAACACTAACTTTAAATAACCTGCATACCCATTCGCACGCGCAGCCTAAAAATAGCAAAGATAGGCTACGCAAATCACAATGAACGTCAGTCAGTCTAAAAATAGACCAGTTCATGTTCTACAAACGTGCACTTATTTAACAAACTTACACAGTGAACGCAGACAGGAGTAAACTAATTTATAAACTTAAAACAAACAAACAAAAAAACCCACCTCACCACATCTGCAAGCACGAACCAAAATACTCCCATGCATCCGGGTGAAATAGTCCATTGATTGCCGGTGTATCCTATAAGGCAGTCCACTGGCATCCTAAATACCTAACCAAAGAAGCTAACTGTCCTAGCTAGCTCTTCTGAGACATGCTGGCCTTGAGGCGACTGGATAACGCTGAACTCGCTACAGACAAGCTGCACGAAGCGTGCCCCTGACAGAAGTTATAACAACTTCAGACCAGGATTGTCTCAAAATAACCTAAAACAATAAAAAACAAACAGTGCACCAAAGGAAAAACAAAGCCCAGCTGAAGCGCTCTTCCTTAGCCAGAGACTGCACGAAATTAACTAATGCCGCTTTTCCACTACCAACGCAGCTGAGTTGGGCTGAGCCGTGCCGTTGGAGTTGCATTTCGACTACAACCACGCTGAACCGTGCTGGCTGGAAGTGGGTGGACACATTGGGTGGAGTTAGCGAAAGTGGGTGGACGTCACATGATGTTAGGCGGTGCAAATAGTGACATCAGTGATCTTTTAAGCGGTAGTCTCACAACCCGGAGAGTAAACAATAAACATGGAGGACATGGAGTCGTTAGTGTTGCTGGTCTTGGTGCTGTGGCTTGTTGTCACCGACAACGCCAACAGATACTGGCAAGAGCGTATAGATGAGGCGAGGCGCATAAGGCTTCATAATTCTCGTAATTCGTAATTATTCTTCTTCCGGGTTTACAGTGTTTACAGATCCCAGCGTGCTCGCGGGGCGTGTGTGGGCATGTGAGGACAGTCCTCCTCACCAATCAGTGCACAGGGGAGTGTCTGCTCACGCCTCCAACCTCACTCGGCTCGCTTCAGCCCCACTCCAAAACGGTGCGAGTTTTACGGGCTAAGCAGGGCTGAAGCGAGCCGAGTCGTGCTGTTCTTTGGTAGTCGAAACGCGAGCCGTGTCGGGCTGAAGTGAGCTGAAGCGAGCTGAAAAAGGGTAGTGGAAAAGGGCCATTAGATACTCGAAACGCGAGCCGTGTCGGGCTGAAGTGAGCTGAAGCGAGCTGAAAAAGGGTGGTGGAAAAGGGCCATAATAGCCAATGCAAACAAGAAGCGCTCTCACCTGAAGCCTAATGCCGTTTTTCCACTACAAACGCGGCTGAGCCGTGCTGTGCTGAGTCGAGCTGAGCGGGGCTGTTGGAGTTGCATTTCGACTACAACCGCGCTGAACTGTGCTGGCTGGAAGTGGGTGGACACATTGGGTGGAGTTAGCGAAAGTGGGTGGACGTCACGTGATGTCGTTAAGCAGCGC
Source organism: Neoarius graeffei (assembly GCF_027579695.1). NCBI lineage: Eukaryota > Metazoa > Chordata > Actinopteri > Siluriformes > Ariidae > Neoarius > Neoarius graeffei. The sequence goes on along the minus strand of NC_083576.1, from coordinate 38,373,333 downwards.
AAACAGTGACATCCGTGATCTTTTAAGCGGTAGTCTCACGACCCGAATAGTAAACAATAAACATGGAGGACATGGAGTCGTTAGTGTTGCTGGTCTTGGTGCTGTGGCTTGTAGTCACCGACAACGCCAACAGATACTGGCAAGAGCGTATAGATGAGGCGAGGCGCATAAGGCTTCAGAAATTCTCGTAATTCGTAATTCTTCTCCTTCCGGTTTGCGGTGTTTACAGATCCCAGCGTGCTCGCGGGGTGTGTGTGGGCATGTGAGGACACTCCTCCTCACCAATCAGTGCACAGGGGAGTGTCTGCTCACGCCCCCAGCCTCACTCGGCTCGGTTTGGCTCGCTTCAGCCCCACTCCAAAACGGTGCGAGTTTTAGGGGCTAAGCAGGGCTGAAGCGAGCTGAGTCGTGCTGTTTTTTGGTAGTCGAAACGCGAGCTGTGTCGGGCTGAAGTGAGCTGAAGCGAGCTGAAGTGAGCTGAAAAAGGGTAGTGGAAAAGGGCCATATGATCCGGATTTTCAACAGATCTCCTGGACAAGCCCCCAAATTATGTAACGGCAGACTCGTTTACCATCACATTATGAGGGACAAGACATAAAATGGCTGAAATCAATAATAAAAATTTATTATTACCAGTATTAATAATCAATCAAATAGGGGTATGAAAAAGATAATGGTCGATGTCAAGCATGAATGAATGCATCAGTATGTTAGGTAAATAAATGAGAAAGTGAGAGCTAAAGAAATGTAAAGGGGGACAGATTGAGAAAGGAGTCACAGTGCCTGTGTCAGAGAGAATATCAAAAATAGTGCCTACAAAAACCGAAAAGAAGTGCTTCCAGCCCTCCTGAGAGAGACAGAAACCCTTTTATAGCCCCACCCTAAATACAGGTGCAGACAATAAAGCACTTAGGCTCAGGTTCAGCCCATACCCATGCACTGGCAGGGCCAAACCTGAAGGGGGCGCAGGTGGGCGTCACAGCATCACCTAAGCTAATAGAGACATACCCAAGAGACTTGCAGCTGTAACTGCAGCAAAAGGTGGCTCTACAAAGTATTGACTCTGGGGGGGAATACCTATGCACACTCCAGATTTCTATTTTTTTTTTCATCTTTATTATTGTGTCACACAATAAAAAAAAAAAAAAATTGCAGCTTTACAGTGATAGGCATGTTGTGTAAATTAAATGGTGCTCACCCTCTAACCCCAAAATCCATTTTAATTCCAGCTTTTAATGTGGCAAAACAGGACATACACCAAGGCAGGGATCCCAGACGTCCGCTATTTAGCGGAATTCCGCTATTTTTCTAGCCAAAGTGGTGGTGGTTTTTTAAAAATATCTCTTGTATATCCGTTAAAAATATGTTTAAGTAAAATGACCAGCAGAATACGTTCTGATTTGGTTTGCTTGTTTAGCGAGGTTTTTGTCAGCTTCGTTTGTTCTCGTTGACATTCGGGAACACTCGGAAGTTAAATTGATGTAAATACCGCAAGACTGTACGCGATAGAACGAGAAAACAATATGGCTGCGCCCATTTGCTAGCAAATATGTTTTAACTCCGTTCGTGCTTTTGTTTCTAATGCGTTGGACTTAATTCAATATGCAGGGCTGTGAAATTTCTGCGGATTCTGTCGCGAAAAATATCATCTTCACAAAACGTCTATTTTTGCATTAAAAATCATTGGGGGGGGGGGGGGGGGGGGCTAGTTGGTTTTAATCATAGGTTTTAATCGCCTTGCACAAGACCGGCAGCTCAGCCGGACTCGCGGAGTTTTATGCCAGCTGAGCGTGGAACACGTCTTGACTGCGACTCAGGAGCAGTGTTGCCAGATTGGACGGTTTCAAGTGCATTTTGGTGGGTTTTGAACATATTTTGGGCTGCAAGATCAGACATAGTTAAGATGCCATCAAAAAGGAAAGCTAAGGAGGTGTTTGAGAGAGATGCAAAGAGGGCTAGAAAAGAACACACACACAGACTGAAGGAAAAGATGAAAAAGAACAAGTTTGCAAAACTGAAAGAGATGGTGTTAAAGAAAAGAAAATTAAAAGACTTTCATTAGATGCTGTTTGACAGACTATGAACATTTTGTAAATAGCTTTAATAGAGGAATGCAAATACTATAGAACTAATAACTAATAGCCTTACTGAAAGATGAATTGAAAGAAATAGCTGGGAGTGATGCAAAGAGGAATAGAAGGAGCCAGAAGTAAAAGAAAAGATGTAAATAATAGAAACATTAGGTTTTTTTTAAACTTTTGCTCTGTAGACAAGAGACATTGTGACAGATTCTTGGAAAAAGCCAGGATATAATACAAGAATTAAGTGTAATTTGGAAGACAACAGGTATCTCTCACTTAAATATTGAGCATGATTTTTCACAAAGTCATTTTGAAAGGCCCATCAAAGTTTTCTTTTATTAACATTTCTTTAAATTGTTATTTACACATTTTTTTTTTACTTTTATTTTGATTAAGAGATAAAATACATAGGCACTTATTAGATATTTCAAGGTATTTTACATGGATCTTTCATTTTAAAAGAGAAAACTGTTGATAGGTATTTTATATGGCAAAATGAAGACCAAGACAAATATTTACTTGTTGAGATCAATTTTTTACTTGCAGGACATGCTCAGAATACACCATATAACACCTAAAATGGCTTGGTGTCCGGCTTATGCTGGGGGGCTGTGCCCCCCAGACCCCCCCCTTTTCCTCAGATTTCTTATTTACAATTTCACAGCCCTGAATGTGTCGTGGAAAAAAATATATCGTCCATAAAAGAGATAGCGGAACAGTGTCCGGGTTAGAAGTATATTCTTCAAAGCTACATTTTCATCTAATTTTTATAAATAACAATTTTTTTTTGCCACTTATGTCATTGATTACAAAATACGGTATCAAATAGATACACATTATTGTTAAATTCTGTTGCTTTTCTATGTTAAATCTATGTAAAAAATGTGTTCTATAGCATCTTTAAATGTTAAAATCTCAACAGCTTCAGGGGGCTTGCAGCGCCCTTGACCCCTGCTGATAGTTTCTTACATTCCTCTATTTTTTTCAATTACTGCTGGGATCCCTGCCAAGGAGATGAATACTTTTGAAAGACACTATATTACTATATTTGATTTAGTGTAAATTCTGTTAATGCTACTTTGTATTGCTGTTTCATCTGCTTACTGTATTCTTCTATGTCGATAGATGACTGCTTCGACACTGCACACTGCACACAACCACAGTTTATTTTACCACCTATTGCAGTCTTGTTCACATAATGTGACTGAACCTATTCCAAAGTCTACAGTTAGGATCTGCACTTTACCTACACTACAACGCCGCTATAGCCTCGGTCACAACCGGCCGTACGTGCTCCTACGGCCGGTCTACGTGCAAAAAACGCAAGAAACGCACGGAGGGCGCGCGTGTGATGTGCTGATTTTCGAGCCGTAGACTGGCCGCAGAGGTTCTTTGTCATGTCAAACAAACTCTACGGGCACTTACGTTTTTTTCAGGTTGCAAGACAAACTTACGGCCAACGTGCATCTTTCTCCATGAACAAAAAAAAAAAAATGCAGCAATTTGGGAAACGCCAAAAATTGCACGGCCAAAAAATCATACGTCCGGTTGTGACCTAGGCTTATAATGAACTCCTTGGGGATATCCAAATAATTCGTTTACTGAAAAGGTTGTAATACTGAAATGAACCCACTTGTCACACCAGACACTCACTCTTAAGTAAAAGAAGCCTGATTGTGTTGAATTTATGTTTATGCTTAATTCAATTACAGTGGTGCTTAAAAGTTTGTGAACCCTTTAGAATTTTCTATACTTCTGAATAAATATGACCTAAAACTTAATCAGATTTTCACACAAGTCCTAAAAGTAGATAAAGAGGACCCAGTTAAACAAATGAGACAAAAATATTATACTTGGTCATTTATTTATTGAGGAAAATGATCCAATATTACATATCTGTGAGTGGCAAAAGTATGTGAACCTTTGCTTTCAGTATCTGGTGTGACCCCCTTGTGCAGCAATAACTGCAACTAAACGTTTCCGGTAACTGTTGATCAGTCCTGCACACCAGCTTGGAGGAATTTTAGCCCATTCTTCTGTACAGAACAGCTTCAACTCTGGGATGTTGGTGGGTTTCCTCACATGAACTGCTCGCTTCAGATCCTTCCACAACATTTCGATTGGTTTAAGGTCAGGACTTGGCCATTCCAAAATATTAACTTTATTCTTCTTTAACCATTCTTTGGTAGAACGACCTGTGTGCTTAGGGTCGTTGTCTTGCTGCATGACCCACCTTCTCTTGAGATTCAGTTCATAGACAAATGTCCTTACATTTTCCTTTAGAATTCACTGGTATAATTCAGAATTCATTGTTCCATCAATGATGGCAAGCCATCCTGGCCCAGATGCAGCAAAACAGGCCCAAACCATGATACTACCACCACCATGTTTCACAGATGGGATAAGGTTCTTATGCTGGAATGCAGTGTTTTCCTTTCTCCAAACATAATGCTTCTCATTTAAACCAAAAAGTTCTATTTTGGTCTCATCCGTCCACAAAACATTTTTCCAATAGCCTTCTGGCTTGTCCACATGATCTTTAGCAAACTGCAGACAAGCAGCAACGTTCTTTTTGGAGAGCAGTGGCTTTCTCCTTGCAACCCTGCCATGAACACCATTGTTGTTCAGTGTTCTCCTGATGGTGGACTCATGAACATTTGCTTAGACGTTACCCTGGGGTCCTTTGTGACCTTGCCGACTATTACACGCCTTGCTCTTGGAGTGAACTTTGTTGGTCAACCACTCCTGGGGATGGTAACAATGGTCTTGAATTTCCTCCATTTGTACACAATCTGTCTGACTGTGGATTGGTGGAGTCCAAACTCTTTAGAGATGGTTTTGTAACCTTTTCCTGCCTGTTGAGCATCAACAACGTTTTTTCTGAGGTCCTCAGAAATCTCCTTTGATCATGCCATGATACACTTCCACAAACATGTGTTGTGAAGATCAGACTTTGATAGAGCCCTGTTCTTTAAATAAAACAAGGTGCCCACTCACACCTGATTGTCATCCCATTGATTAAAAACACCGGACTCTAATTTCACCTTCAAATTAACTGCTAATCCTCGAGGTTCACATACGTTTGCCACTCACAGATATGTAATATTGGATCATTTTCCTCAATAAATAAATGGCCAAGTAAAATATTTTGTCTCATTTGTTTAACTGGGTTCTCTTTATCTACTTTTAGGACTTGTGTGAAAATCTGATGATGTTTTAGGTCATATTTATGCAGAAATATAGAAAATTCTAAAGGGTTCACAAACTTTCAAGCACCCATTGTTCAGCCTATTTTGTATAGATGTTGTATTTGCATATATTCTCCCCTCTTTCTTCTTCTCCTTCCCCCATCTTATGTATATATTTTGTATTGTAGAGTTGTAGAGTACCTAAGCCTCACAACAAGCAAACTGCCCCTGATATTTTGTGCATGTGACAAAGCTTGAAACAGTTTGATGTGCTGTCCACATGGTATTGACCAGAAATACTACAATGTCTGAATAAGGAATTCATTTTACTGCAGTAAAAAAGACAAAATTCCACCATCTTATCCAAATCAAACCTCACTACATGGCCCACACAACTCAGTCTATTTATGGATTGTTAATGGACAGCAATGTGGTCCCTCAAACAAAAGTCATGATAAAGCGAGTCCAAATGAAATCCCTAAAATATATCATCATACATCCTTATATTTAGAAATTTGGTCATCATGATTTATTGGGGCGGCACGGTGGTGTAGTGGTTAGCGCTGTCGCCTCACAGCAAGAAGGTCCTGGGTTCGAGCCCCGGGGCTGGCGAGGGCCTTTCTGTGTGGAGTTTGCATGTTCTCCCCATGTCCGCGTGGGTTTCCTCCGGGTGCTCCGGTTTCCCCCACAGTCCAAAGACATGCAGGTTAGGTTAACTGGTGACTCTAAATTGACCGTAGGTGTGAGTGTGAATGGTTGTCTGTGTCTATGTGTCAGCCCTGTGATGACCTGGCGACTTGTCCAGGGTGTACCCTGCCTTTCGCCCGTAGTCAGCTGGGATAGGCTCCAGCTTGCCTGCGACCCTGTAGAAGGATAAAGCGGCTACAGATAATGAGATGAGATGATTTATTGGCAGCAAAAACATTGAAAATCAAGCTCAGTAAAATCCAGGTCAGTAAATTCCACCCTCCAAAGTTTTTTTTTTTTTCGCAAATATATTTTCTGTTCAAAAGCTCATGTCACTGCACCTGCATTCCTTCCCATTGCCAAATAATACAGTGTGGTTCATCGTTGTCTCAGTGATTTCAAGTTTCCCAGGCCCTGTGGCTGCAACTCATCACCCCACTACCACCATGAGTGGTATGAGGTATTTGTGGTGATACTCTGTGTTTGGTTTTCACCAAACATGGTGCTGTGCATGATGACCAAACATTTCCACCTCTGTCTCATCAGTCTAAAGGATATTGCACCAGAACTTTTTTTGGTTTGTTCAGATACAATTTTGCAAACATAAGCTGTGCTATCACTTTTTTTGAGAGAATAGACTTGGTTAGCTACCCTTCTATGAAAGTCATACTTGTTCAGTCTTTTTCTGATTGTGCAGTCATGAACATAATCATTTAATGTGTTTACAAAGACCTGTATGTCACATGATGTCACTCTTGAGTTTTTCTTCACGTCTCTGAGCATTAAACGGTCTGTCCTTGGACTGAATTTGCTGGGATACCCACTCCTGGAAAGATTAGCAACTGCCTTGAAGGCTTTCGATTTGTTAACAATCCTTCTCACTATAGAATGGTAAATTTCAAACTTTTTGCAGATAGCCTTATAACATTTCACAGATTGATGAGCAGTAACAAGTGTTTCTCTAAAGTCATGGCTGAAATCCTTTCCTCTTGGCATGACAGACATATCTGAATGCTCAGAAACACAAAACTTGTCACACTTCTTGCTAATTAACTAATATTGTGCATTTCATTAGTAACACCTGGCTGCTAATTACTCTCTTACCACTGTCTTGTGGAAGGGTGTACTTATTCAGAAACCAGGTGGGAGAAAATATATGTCTTTACTTTGTTGGGAAACATGATTGCATGTTGAAATCTATTGTGTTGTTGTCAAGAGTTATTTGTTTGTTAATAGAAGCTGGTGAAGACCAAGCAATTTTTTTATTTAGGCTCTGATAAACAAAAACAGAATTGAATGAGGGTCTACTTTCTTGTGCCCATAACTGTGTGTTTGCAATAATAACTCATACAATGCAACATCTTAGAAATGTGACAGGTCAGGCCAAGTTCACCATGTACCATACTGGATTTTGGGCCATTTTAATTTTTTTCCAAAAGCTGTTTTTTTTTTCTTCTACAATCATCACAAAATATCAATCACTGGATAGTGAGACCAACCCAAAAATAACCTTTATCCTGTATTTGCAGGTCAGATTGTCTACAGTGTAGAAAGAGTGTTGGAAGGGGCTTTTCATGTTTGTGCAGATGACAAAAAAAGGCACATCTCTTGTAAAATAATGTATATAATTAAATGTATATACTAACCTGTTTCTGTCCCTAAAACAATTAATAATACCCATTGTGGATCATTTATCCACACCCACTCAAATTAATGATAATTTGGATAATATTCAAAACTTACTTTTCTATACTAGTCCTGGGATTTTTTTTGGCGTCAAACTACTCAGCAGTGTGTAAATCTCAATTAATAATTATGTAGACATTTGTAAATGCTATTTATGTTTGGGTCCACAAAAAAATAAGCATATTTGTAGGTAATAGATAGGTGTACAATTAATGTGATAATTTCCACAATATGTGAAACATACTTTTGTGAACTAGTCCTAGGATTTTTTTTGTCTGTCTTCACAAACTACTCAGGAGAGTGTAAAACTCAATTATCAAAAGCATGTTGATACTTGGTAAAAAATACAGCCACCACATGGCAATCAGTTCTAAGGAGATGGAGTTGTTTAACTCAAATACTGTAGATGTAATTCATGACTGGTCAAATGAATTTGAACTGAAATTCAAGGCATGCTCAGGCCAATGTTCTGATCAATGTTCAAGTTTGAGCAGAGGTCATCAATAGGCAGAAGAGTTAAGTTAAAAGTTGTTTCTCAGGAGCTGAAAGCCTAATTGACCTGCATCCTTCAAACTACCACTTATGCTGCATTACAGGGCAGTATAACACAGACAGAGGAAAGAACCATTTACTCTCTTCTACATACGGTATATGAGCTCACAGATGCCTATTACTGGCTAGTGTTGCTGTGATTGAGAGGTATTACATCTCTCCCACCTAGACAGCATGGCCAATTTTTCTCCCATGGCTCCCAGTGACACGTGGCTGCAGCAACATTGCTATTGAAACTTGCAATATAGGGTGAACACGTTTCCTTTGCTTCACATGGGAGCAATATTACAGAAATATTACAGGAAGAGGAACAATTTAACAGCTAATGAGTCAATTGTAACGGCACTCACAAAACACTGTAAACTTACATACACATCAGGTAAAATCTAGTATGTTAATTTCTTATACATTAATTACTCCATATAACATATCTTTATTATATCAGGTGTTAGCTTGGTTTTTTTTAGTAATTAAAAAGATTATTGGATGTCTATCACATACATTCGGAGAAGCATATGCAGAACCAAATCACCCATTTAAAGTTAAAAAAAATCCTTCTTTCTTCTTTTGTTTTCTTATTTTCCATTTCATTTTTGTTATATCATAACCATGATTACTATGGAATGGTGTAGTTAGTATGGTATAGCTCTAGATCACTTGCATTCATTCATTCTACAGGGACAGAAATTAGTGGGCTTGTGTTGTCTGTCTCAGTGCTGCCATATTTCATTAGTGAGACACCCCTGAAGCAAGATGCTTCAATTATATCAGGTGTTACAGCTGCACTACAGGTCACACTGATGTTTTCTCAAAATCTTGCAAACAAAGGGAGCATGCATGAACTCTGAAAATTATGCCAGCAATTAGAGTAGAGAGGGAAGTGCATACAGGATACACTTTCACATAAAATAATAATTAGCAAAATACTTGTGTGTGGCATTATTGTATGGGTGTAAGCCTCATGGCATCCTAAACATCATATGGGAAAATTGGTAGGCAGGACCTTCTATGAGTAAAGAAGAAATTCAATACATTCTCAACTTGCATGCAAAACTCCACACAGTCACCTAGCCCAGAAGAATTTGCGGCAGGTGCAGGAACGTCAATCCCAGCTGTACAACAGGGGTGTGGATCTGCAGGAGTTCACTCCGGGAGCTAAAGTACTCATGTGATTTCCCAGGTCAAGCTCTAAATTGCCCACCAAGTGGCAAGGGCCCTTTGAGGTCACACAGTAAATTGGGCACGTCAACTATGAGGTGAAGCAAATGATGGGGGGGGGCACTGAAGATATACTACCTCAATCTACTTAAACTATGGAACAAGGGGGTTCTCGTGGCATTGGCAATGGTAGTTCTGGCAAGGAATGAGCTGGGGCCAGAGGTAAAAATTATTGCAGCCACTCAACCCACCCCGGTCTCCTGTGGAGACCACCTCTCTTCCTTCTTCTGCATTTTCATTTTTCTCAGAGAATGCCAAAGACCGCAAGGTTGTTGTTTTTTTCCCTTTCCCATGCAGACAGCAATCAGAGGCCATCCACATCTGATCTGCCTTGATATCAACAAATCTTTGATTAGGGTACCTAAACTATTTATCATGGCACACATTCAGCTTGCTCAGTGTGTTGAGTGCAGGATGTTTAGTCATTCTTCCTCTGTCATGAGTAAAAGCTTTATTTGTGATAAGTGGATATTAGTTAGCTCTCTGATGGAGAACATTTCAGCTTTAGAGGTGCGCATACAGCCTCTAGAGAGGGTTAGTGAGACTGAGAGCAGTGTAGTTTCTGTTGGGGAAAGTCTGGATACCCTCGGTGTGGTTAGCAACCTAGCATTAGAGCCCTCACAGTGGGCAAACGAGTGAAAACTTGGTGGCATAATCATAGAGTCAAAGCTACCACTGAGGCTTACTTATAGGAGCACCTAATCTGATACTTACTTATAGGAGCACCACTCCTCTCCACTTCACATATCTAACAAGTTTGTTCTTCTCAGTGAAGCACCCGCTGACAAACCTGAAAGAGCTCTGGTTATAGGAGACTCCATCTTATGGCATGTGAAATTAGCTAGGCCTTTAGTAGCACCAGCAGCTTTAGTTAAATGTGACCCCTCGCCAAATCCAGGGACACATGTCGGCCGAAATGAATCCGAGATAATCGCAAAAGAAGCATTTTTTTTTCAAAATTTGTGATTTTTGTTTTTTTCCATCATGTGCAAGTTGAGATCTTGAAGAATGCAATCAGTATTTCAGATAATAGATTGTTTTGTTGGAAAAGCATACATTTTTTGTTGCAAATTGTCTCGTTTTTGTCAGGACTGTAGCCTGCTGGGGGGTGTGGGTAAATTACCATATGGGCCATTCACATGAAGATTTAGTCATTTGTTTTTTTTTTCCGCGAATCAGCTGTATGATCCGAGTTGAGCGCATGGCTACTTAACTGCATACAGGCATGTGATTTCACTATGGAATGAGTTACTAGACAGAGCGCAGAGGAGCAAACACCGCGAAGCAAACAGACACACGGTATTTACATCGGAGATCACCATTTCTAGCAAAAAAAAAACGCAACCTCGTTTTCCAGATTGAATGGAATACTTGAATGATTGGATGATACACAGACCGTTCTAGGATTACATTCCATCGGAGGCATTGGTGTGTGCAAGGCGCCGTTTCTCTTTCTGATGGGGTAAGTTTATTAATCTAAGGCTGTGTGGTTATTTTTGCATGTAACGGAGAGTGTTGTGGTTTGGTTAAGCCTAGGTCACAACCGGACGTACGATTTTTTGGCCGTGTGATTTTTGGCGTTTCCCAAATCGCTGCGGGGTTTTTTTGTTCGCAGAGAAAGACGCGCGTTGGCCGTAAGTTTGTCTTGCAACCTGAAAAAAACGTAAGTGCCTGTAGAGTTTGTTTGACATGACAAAGAACCTCTGCGGCCGGTCTGCAGCTCGAAAATCAGCACGTCACACGCGCGCTCTCGTGCGTTTCATGCTCGCTCTCCGTGTGTTTCTTCCGTTTTTTGCGTGTAGACCAGCTGTAGGAGCACATACGGCCGGTTGTGACCGAGGCTTTACATGAAACTAGTGTTGTGTTAGTTGTGTCATCATCGTGCTATCTTTCTTTCTTACGGTGTGAGTAATTTTTCAACCACAAAACGTTAAAGTATACTTTAGGACTTATTTTTGTACTTCATAATTGTGTTGGGCATACTTTGCATGGAAGGAAAATTGACGTGGTGATCTTTGCTTACATGAAAGTAGCATTGTGCTAGCTAGTAGGGGGTAGAGCTTTCCTTAATGTCATGCAAATGAGCACCATTATGTGCCCGCCCTACACCCAGAGTAGCTGAGATGGAAAACTTTGAGGGCGATTTTCTCCCTTTTCTGTTTTAAGAAGTATACACTTTCAAAAGGCCACACATTCTTCAAATATTGTCAGATCTCCACATGGAAGGCATCATTGGAAAGCTTAGAAACTGTACTTTCTGAATCTGTCAATAACTCAAAATGCCCCCGGGCCGACATGTGTCCCTGGATTCTGTGATCTGCCACAAATGTATACCAGGAGCCAGGGTGCTGGACATAGCAGGTAATCTTAGAGTCTTAGGCAAGCATAGGTTTTCAAAGATAGTTATTCATGTACAATAGGAGTGAATGATATATGCCTTCGTCAGTCTGAGGTTACAAAGAGTAACTTTGTAGAGGGGTTTAAATTAACAAAGGCAATGTCTGATACTGTAGTATGCCCTGGCCCCATCCCAATGCAGCATGGCAATGTATCTTTCAGCAGGTTATGGTCACTGAACTGCTGGTTGTGCAGGTGGTGCTCTGAAAACAATGTGGGCTTCATTAGATAATTAGAGTAGTTTTGAGGGCAAGGCTGGCCTGTTATGGCCCTTTTCCACTACCCTTTTTCAGCTCACTTCAGCTCGCTTCAGCCCGACACGGCTCGCGTTTCGACTATCTAAGAACAGCACGACTCAGCTCGCTTCAGTCCTGCTCAGCCCCCAAAACTCGCACGGTTTTGGAGTAGGGCTGAAGCGAGCCAAACCGAGCTGAGTGAGGCTAGGGGCGTGAGGAGACACTCCCTTGTGCACTGATTGGTGAGGAGGAGTGTCCTCACACACCCACACACGCCCCGCGAGCACGCTGGGATCTGTAAACACCGTAAACCCGGAAGAAGGAGAATTACGAGAATTATGAAGCCTTATGCGCCTCGCCTCATCTATACGCTCTTGCCAGTATCTGTTGGCGTTGTCGGCAACAACAAGCCACAGCACCAAGACCAGCAACACTAACGACTCCATGTCCTCCATGTTTATTGTTTACTCTCCGGGTTGTGAGACTACCGCTTAAAAGGTCACTGATGTCACTGTTTGCGCCGCCTAACGACATCACGTGACGTCCACCCACTTTCACTAACTCCACCCAATGTGTCCACCCACTTCCAGCCAGCACAGTTCAGCGCGGTTGTAGTCGAAATGCAACTCCAACAGCCCCGCTCAGCTCGACTCAGCCCAACTCAGCACGGCACGGCTCAGCCCAACTCAGCCGCGTTGGTAGTGGAAAAGCGGCATTAGGGTGGGACAGTATCCATCCTACTCAGGGAGGTGCTGCTCTCATTTCTTGCAGCATAGTTCATCATCTCAGAACAGGCCTAGTTAATTTGTGACAACCCAGAGCCAAGGCCAGGGAGCAGACAAACAGGCTAAACCAACTGTCTGTTAGCTGCACAGAGTCGTCACTCAAGTTCCACTACATTGAGACTGTGCCTGTTCCCTGAGCTATACAAAAAAGTAGAAATATGCCAAGAGTTTGTTCTAGTAATCTAATTAATATAAAATTAGCTCATACTGACTGTACATCCACTGCCAGCACCTTTGAACTAAAGGTAGGACTATTAAATATTAGATCTCTTACATCTAAAGTGGTAATTGTTCATGAACATATTACTGATCAGGAGTTTAATGTAACATGTTTAACAGAAACATGAATTAAACCAAATAAGTATATAGCATTGAATGAAGTCAATCCTCCTGGAGACAATTATATATACCAGCCTCATCTAACTGGCAGAGAAGGAGGCATTGCAATTATTTATAATGATTGTCTAGGCGTAACACAAAAACCTGGACATAAATTCAATATGTTTGAAGTTCCTCGTACTAACATAACATATGTAGCCACAAAAAATAAATCTATCCCCTCAATTCTGAGACTTATTATCTCCAGGCCTCCGGGGCCATATTCTGAGTCTCTTTCTCAATTTGCGGATTTCATCTCAGACCTGGTTATTTCCTTAGACAAAGCCGTAGTTGTTGGAGACTTTAATATTCACTTCGATAACTTGAAAGACCCTCTGAAAACAGCGTTCATGACCACTATAGATTCAGTAGGGGTTAATCAGAATGTCAAAGGAGCTACTCATAATGGTGGTCACACACTTGATCTAATACTAACATTCGGGTTAAATATAGAAAATATCGTCACACTTCCACAGTCTGAAGCTACCTCAGATCATTATCTCATCTTGCTCAAAATATGTCTGAGTAATAATATATGCATCTTGCCATGCTACTGTGTCAAACACATTCACATCAACTACTGCACAAAGTTTTATAAATAGTCTCCCAGAGTTATCAACTTTGACTGGCTCACCATCTGACCCCACAGAACAGGATAAGGCAACTGAATGCTTAGAGTCAGTCAAATGTTCTGCTACACTTTAGATAATGTAACTCCACTTAAAAGAAAAATGATTAGAGAGAAAAAACTAGAACCCTGGTATAATGATTGCACATGCATCTTAAAACAGACAACTTGAAAATTAGAATGCAAATGGCGTCAAACAAAATTGGTAGTATTCCAATTCGAATGGAAAGAGAGCCTCTTGAAGTATCAAAAAGCTCTTAGTGCTGTTAGAGCAACGCATCTCTCCACCTTCATAGAGGATAAAAAAATAATCCTAAATTCTTATTTAACACGAGCAAAATTAACTAGGAAAAGACCACCATAGACACATGCACAACTGCAATATTTAGTAGCAATGACTTCATTAATTTTTTTCAATGTCAAAATTGAAACTATCAGACAAAGAGTTCAAACTACTAATTTAAGGCCAGACAATAGGTGGGTTGCATCCAACGTAACATCTACCTCATTAGATATGCAAGCCATGAAGTGGTGGTCAGTTAAGCTCACTGTTCAAAGTGTTCCTATCACTGGGACGCCTTGATAGTCATTAAAATGCCCTACACTTGCGTTGTTTTGGGCTGTTCAAATAAAACAAACCATGAGATTGTTCCCCATGAAGTGACAAAGGGTGAAAGAGCAAAGGACTTTTCTCAAACACGATGACAAAGGTGGCTCTTGAATGTTTTGCTGTGCTCAAAGGGAGCAGAGTCAAACAATGCACGAATTTGCAGTGATCGCTTCGTGAAAGGTTTGTAAATTCCTCTGATTTATTTCATTTTGATTCACAAATGACTTTTCTCACCATTTTCAGTTATTTCATGATGTTTTGAAGTTCAGGATGTTCTTAAGTCCTCAGATGTGTTTTTGTTTACTGTTTGTGTTCGACATATTGTAAACTAATGTGTATATAAGATGCATAATACCCAGGTCTTTAAAGGTGTTTTTGTGGACCTTTATGAATTATTACCTGGAAAAGAAAAGCACGGAGGGCGGCACAGTGGTGTAGTGGTTAGCGCTGTCGCCTCACAGCAAGAAGGTCCAGGTTCGAGCCCCGTGGCCAGCGAGGGCCTTTCTGTGGGGAGTTTGCATGTTCTCCCTGTGTCTGCGTGGGTTTCCTCCGAGTGCTCCGGTTTCCCCCACAGTCCAAAGACACGCAGGTTAGGTTAACTGGTGACTCTAAATTGACCGTAGGTGTGAATGTGAATGGTTGTCTGTGTTTATGTGTCAGCCCTGCGATGACCTGGCGACTTGTCCGGGGTGTGCCCCGCCTTTCGCCCATAGTCAGCTGGGATAGACTCCAGCTTGCCTGTGACCCTGTAGAACAGGATAAAGCGGCTAGAGATAATGAGATGAGAAAAGCACGGAGGATTGAGAATCAAGAGGCTAAGGTTTGCAGACACATGATACTGAAACTTGTAGCGTCCTAGCAATCATCACGAAGACACATACTGTACAAAAAGCTGAAAAATGCTGACTTACCCGGGCATAAATGGTACAAGATTTATCTTGTAGTGTCTTGATCCCTAGATCTTTAACCCAGCCACATATAAAAACCTTGTATGCCTCGATGCTTTCCCAGGCTTTCATGTTTGGCTGTGGAGAACGATTTCTGCAGCACCAGGTATTTTGAGATGTCAGGGAACTCAATGGATGGATAATTTTCCAACTCATAGGAAAAATCCTTCTTTGATAATGTGTAAGGATATATGCCATTGCAAAGAGCAACCTTCTGAAACTATCTTGACCATGCATTGGCCTCTAAACTGTGAAAATAGTTGGAGACGGTTTCACTACCTCATTACATAACAGCAGGCAAATCAGTTTGCCTGACCACCACTTTAGTCACTGGAAGGAAACTCGCAAGCAAAAGTCATGTGATTGAATACAACCCATTTATTTAACCCTTTAGATGACACTATAAATGTATCAGATTAGCAATTAGAATGCTTTACTCCCCTCAGAGAAACTGAATCAACTTCATTAATTTCCACATCAAAATCTTCAACTTGTGTACTAGATTCCTTACCTACATGACTCTTCAAACAGATAACACCAGAAGTAATTGAACCTCTTCTAAAAATAAATCAATTCTTCCCTTACAGCCATGTACATAAATTATTTAAAGTAGCAGTCATCAAACCCCTGATTGAAAAACCTGACCTCGATCCCTGTCCACTGTCCAACTATAGGCCAATATCAAACCTCCCATTTATCTCCAAGATCCTAAAAAAAAAGAAGCTATGGCACAGCAGTTATACTTATATCTACATGGGAATAACATCCATGAACTGTATCAGTCAGGATTTAGACCTCATCATAGCACAGAGACAGCACTGGTTAAAGTAGTAAGGCCATTATTAAAAAATGTTCTGTTTCCGGTCCACTGGCCGGGTGAGTGCCATTTGTGCGGTTGAATTTTTTTTTTTAACCGCTGGTTTTTCGACATTTTTTTTTCGGGTTCGTAAATCTAAAATCGAACTTGACATTTACGCATTCCCAGGGCTTTCCACTAAGGCTCATACTAGCCAGCCATGACAAATAAGTAGCCAGCCGGGGGGGTTGGGGGGGGGGTAGTAAACACAAAACTAGAGACGACAATTCCCCTGTGGGAAATCGTGAGAGTGATGCAGTGCGCGTAGCAGCCGCTATCGCAGGCTATGAGGCTACGATGAGCCTGTGTGTGTTTGAGAGAGAGAGCAGCCCCTCCCCTCTCTGCTCCCTGAGTGGAGCTCGTCGCCTTGGTAATGGTGCTCAGGTGCAGGGAAGAGACACAATATGACAAGCAAAGAGCGCTTTTTCTCAGAGTTCCCTCTCCTCGAACAATGCTGATTTACACAGAAACGAAAGGAGCTATTCACAAAATTCTTGCACATTGAGTGCTACAAGGCTCCCATGAACACATTGATGTAATTATTTTGTCCCTAGTGTAAAAAATGTGGACAATAGAGCGAGTTAAAAACAAGTGATATTTCTGATTTTGCAGTAAAAGCACTGCCAGGTTTATAATGGGAGTCTATGGGGCAGTGCGCCTGTCCTCTCGTTACTTTCAGGCTTCTCATTCAAAAACTGTAAGTCCTATCACTCAGGTAGACACATTGTGTGAATCAAGACAAGTGTGACTACAACATTTGAGAAAATGATGTGTGTAGAGAGAAATTTGTGGCTGAAAACACAGTTTAAATGAGAAAGTTTGAGCTACTTTTTCAAACTCTCTACACTCTAACTTAACGAGCTCCACTGAAGTGTAACGCCATAGACACTCATTACAAAGTCTGAATTTCTCCAGAATTTATCATGGTGCTTGATCTGTGACTGATCAAAAAATATACAACCTAGCAAAAAAGTTGAATGCCAGATCCACACAGGAGAAGTTTGTCTACGTTTTAAAGTTTGAATAATGTCTCTAGGTGAAAGCATGCCAGAGCAGCGGATGTTTGAAAAACATTGAAAATGTGCGATTTTTTCAATTAATTCCATAGAAAATGAATGGGAAATTTTGCGTGATTTTTTTCATGACTATGTCACGAAAAAAATCGTAGAATGCTGAACAAAGTAATAGCATAGCGAGTCCGATCGAGCCGCACATTTTAATGTATTGTTTGTCTGTGTGAGATGTACAGTTATTGGGTTATTCGAAATCGAAATTTGTACGGAAGATGAAAAACGGAAGAATAAGAGTTTGCTGTGCTTTGCACTGCAAACTATTGACTCCCTATATGGGAGTCAATAGTTTGCAATGCATAGCACTGCATCACTAAGCATAGCACTGCATCACTAATAATAAACTCCTGTGCACGCAGTTCCCAGGATTAAATGTATTTTCCACAGACCATTTATTCATTCACTTTACTCAAATACAAAGTAAAATGGCAGTAAATCATCTTTCTTTTTTTGCGTATTGCATCATGAGGCGTTCCTGGCTTGTAAATCTCTTATTTTCGGTGCATGACACATTCACGCAGCTGAGCACGCTATGAATTAACAACGACAATGGTCTGCAGTGGTGGCTACACAAACACTCAGCGAACATTTCTCCATTTGTGTATGAAAATACACTCCAACGACTCAGTTTGGTTTCATTTACAACCAACGGTGTCTTTTGATGCCAGCACGTAATTGAACGAGAGAAGACTGGTTTACCGGAGACAAAATAAGTGTTATCTCTGCTTCTGTTCCCTCCGATGTCGCCTCCGACGGCCCCGACACACTACTGCCTCCGCCGAGTGCACGCGCACACACCGCATGTCAGGGCCACGGATGAGTTACTCTCCCTTGATCAACGAAGTCGGCGGGGAATTTGTGGTTATTATCGGTACAAACAGCGCAAATCACAACTTAAATGAGTGCGGTTCAGTTTGACATTATTGTCAGTCCGTTAGATAAAGACTTAATTTTATTAAAATCGAAAATTAATATTTAGAGTCTGTGGGCTACAAAAATAGTCATTAAAGTAGCCGGCTGGACTTAATTGTGTAGTCGGCTGTATGGCCGGCAGCCGGCGCTTGTGGAAAGCCCTGTCGAATCAGCTCTGCGCATGTGCCGTGCGGCACAAAAAAATGGCAGCCACCATGAAGGAAGGAGATCCGGAGTTTTCAAACATTTGCTTAAGTGTGAAATCGCAAAACGGTATTCTAGCGAACAACAAAATAGTAAAGATTCAGAAAAACAAATCATTCAGTGATCATTTTAATAGTGTAATTTCATCTGAACTAGGCCTAACGGTCGATTTAGAACTACAAAAAGTCCGTGTGTCGGACATTTTAAGTACCTTTGTAAAAGTTTTGCAAATGTTGCAGTCAGCATTTAAAATGCTAACTTAAAGTTTTTGTACAAGTTTCAGTTGATAAAACTGTCATTTTATTAAATGTGTCTGCTTTTGTAATAAAAAAGTACTGAAAGAAAAAGCAAACACAGCATTGCGATTTCTTATCCATCCATTAAAAAAAAAATCCCTCCCTCCCTACTGAAAATTTTTTTGCTCACCCGGTGGACAGGAAACGGATTTTTTTTTAAGGATGGCCTAAATAACTTAAAATTGAACTCTGATTAGGGTTGCAGGGTCCATTCAAGTCTCCCTGCTTGTATTGGTTGACCTTAGTGCAGCCTCTCAGTTTAGGCTGAAAACATATCTTTTTCATCAAACCTTTTATAAATAACTTTTGGTTAGGTAAAAGAGCACACCTGGAGGGTCCTCAGGCTTAGAGTATTTTTGGTAAACTGGGATGCATGGATGCTGGTGGAGTGGCTGGCTGCTTTATGTCCCAGGGCTCCCTGTGTCCGTTTTACCTTCTAGCTCTCCCTTTTAGTTATGCTGTAATAGTTTGTCTTGCCGGAATCCCCGCTTGCATTCAGCACAAAATGTATACTGTTCTTAACCATTAGGTGACACCGGGCATACCTAACAAACTGTGTTTTCTCTCCCTCTCTCTCTCTCTGTTGACTTACATGTTGATCACGAGACACCAGTGATGCTGACCTTTTCTGCTGTTTGGTCCTGCCTGAACCATCCTGGAGTTTCATCACATCACTCCTGTGGAGGATGGCCTTATATGGACAGTCAAAAGATGCACTTGGAAGATGGCTCTGGACACTTACAGTTTTGCTGTGATGACTGAGGACTACAATTGCCATGATAACTTTAGGACTGCAGTTGTCATGGACAGTTTTGCATTCAAGTCTCCATCAATAAATAGCTGATAACTTTAAACAGACTTCATGCTAAAACTATAATGACTCTCCTAGTTATACAGTTGTACTTTGTGAATATACAGGACACAGTTATAGAACCAAGTTATTTATAATTACGCTGTCTGTTATCACCCAAATGAGGATGGGTTCCCTTTTGAGTCTGGTTCCTCTCAAGGTTTCTTCCTCATGTCATCTGAGGGAGTTTTTCCTTGCCACCATTGCCACAGGCTTGCTCATCAGGGATAAATAAATTTATTAGGGATAAAATTAGCTCATATGTTTAAATTATTTATTTTTCTGTCAAGCTGCTTTGTGACAATGTCTGTTGTTAAAAGTGCCACACAAATAAACTGACTTCACTTGGCAACTTCCGTGAGTTGGGATGGCGAGAGGTCAAGTTGCAAGTGGAGTTTTCTGACATGTTCTCACCTCTGCCCGGTCGCACCCACCTCATAGAACACCACATCAAGACGCCCCCGGGGTGGTGGTACGTAGCCGGCCATATCACTTACCTGAACACAAGAAAACTATAGTTTGGTACAAAGTCAAAGCCATGCTCAAGATGAGAATAGTGAAGTTGCGCAGTGACTGGTCAGTCTGGTGGTCTTGGTCTCCAAGGCCAACCCATCGGTCCGGTTCTGTGTGGACTACAGAAAGGTCAACGCAGTGCCCAAATTTGACAGGTACCTGATGCCTTGTATTGACGAGTTGCTCGATCAGTTAGACATGGGTCATTTTTATTTGACACTGGATTTAACAAAGGGATATTGGCAGATCCCCTTGACTACCCTATCCTGTGAAAAAAAAATAGCCTTCTCCACCCCATTTGGTTTACATCAGTTTGTTACCCTGACATTCAGGTTATTCAGGGCCCCTGCGATGCTCCAGCATCTTATGGAGAACATCCTTCACCAAAATGTTGCGTATGCTGTGGCCGACCTCAATGACAATTGTATATAGCAACGATTGGTTGTGGCACATAAAATACCTTCAGGCTGTTCTGGAGTCATTGAAGCATGTGGGGCCCACAGCTAACCCAAAAAAGGTGTGCAGTTGGGCAGGAAAAAGTACAATAACTGGGCTTCCACTTGGGTCCTGGGTAGATGCATCCCCAATTTGACAAGACTGCAGCAATAGAGATCTTGCATGTGACGTCACAGCCGATCCAGATTGTAACAGACGCCATCTTGTTGGTCAAACGCCATATTTCCGCCTTCTACTTCTAGTTCTACTTCACTTCTACCTTTTCTTCTGGAAAACCCTACTATATACAATTCTACTACAACGGCTGCGGCTACAAGCTCTCCCTACCTGTGCACATTTTTTATGTTTTTTGTGTGTATTTTTGCGTGTTGTTCATCTGTACCGGACTTCAATATCCACTACAAACGTATGGACTTACTGGACATTGGTTTCCAGCAGAAAATGATGGTTTGTAGCGATTTCCATCGCATGCACAACATTCCGGACGAGATAGCGAGACCAGCGGGGTCTCCGTGGATTGTTATCAGGTCTGGCAGGCGAAGGAGGCGGCGTCGGGAGAGGAAGCAAAAGCGAGGCTGCAGAGCCGGCCTGTTGACTAAGCTCAGAAAACAGCCACTCAAATCTCCACTGCCAAGCCTCTATCTCTCCAACGCCAGATCCATGGTAAACAAGACGGACGATTTGGAATTACAGCTGGAATGACCTTATTCTATAATCGGCTGGTCAGTGCTAGGTACTACTGATATCTAGTATCAGTACTAGTAATACTTAAGTGACTTACCCGTCCAATGAGGATTGTTATTTTCTTGTTTACAAGATGCCACATCTGAGGGCGGCTGACAAATCCTGAATTTCTGTAAAGATAACTGTCCAGAGATTTATAAGCACGCAGTGCTTCACCACTGAACAGCAAGGGAAAGTTAATGAGGTAATTATACACGCCTGGGTATTCCACCTCTGGCAGTTCAATATCCACTGACACGGTCGTGAAAACTACGTCCGGTAATCGATAAGGGTCACTAATCTGTAGGTCGTTTATTTTAGACATATATCTAGTTATCTGTTCATTAGAGAAATGAGCCGTGTAGTCCGTCGGTTGAAATTGATCCATTTTGTACACGAGTGCAGCAGTATTCAGCGGTGTTTTTTACTGACAAGATGGCGGCTGTGTACTTTCCGGTCACGTGACTGCAAGAGCTCTATTGCGACCTGCCTGAGGCCCAAGACCAAAAAGGGGGTGAGACATTTCCTGGAGATAGCTGGCTATTATCATAGGTTTGTGCCAAACTATTCAGATATCAACAGCTTGCTGACTGATCTCAGTAAAAAGGGGGCACCAGATCCAGTCCAGTGGATGGAGCTGTGCCAACGGGCTTTCACCCAGGTAAAGGCTGTACTGTGTGGTGGGCCACTATTACACTCCTCTGACTTCTTTCTCTTCTTTATTTTGCAGACTGACATGTTGGACAGAGGGCTGGGGGCTGTTTTGTCCCAAATGGTGGAGGGGGAGGAGCACCCAGTGCTGTACATTAGCTGCAAACTCTTGGTGTGAGAGACCAAGTACAGCACCATTGAGAAGGAGTGTCTGGCCATCAAGTAGGTGGTGCACACCTTCTGGTACTAACTGCTGGGGTACTCCTTCACCCTCTGTTCAGACCATGCCTCACTCCAGTGGCTCCATCGCATGAAGGATGCCAACACACTGATCACCTGTTGGTATCGAGCTCTGTAGC
This sequence comes from Neoarius graeffei, assembly GCF_027579695.1. NCBI lineage: Eukaryota > Metazoa > Chordata > Actinopteri > Siluriformes > Ariidae > Neoarius > Neoarius graeffei. The sequence goes on along the minus strand of NC_083576.1, from coordinate 38,351,050 downwards.
CCTTTAAGTTCCAAGTGGTTCACAGCCCAGGGGCGCAGATGGTGTGATGGATAACCTCTCCCGCTTGGGGGTGTCAGTCAGCTGCAGGCTGGATGGCCTGTCATTTTTCTTTACTTAATTGAGCAGTTCTTGACATAATGTGGATTACTACAATTGTGGAGTAGGGGTGTTTACTGTATTTTTATTATTTACTATTTACTGGTTGATTGTTTCGAATGCATTAAAAAGGCAAGAAATTCTACGAATTAAGTTGACAAGGCACAGCTGTTAATTGAAAAGCATTCCAGGTGACGACCTCATAAAGCTGGTTAAGATAATGTCAGTAGTATGCAAAGCTGTCATTAATGTAAACAGTGGCTACTTTGAAGAATCTTATGAAAGGTACTTTAACACTTTTTTGTTTACACATAATTCCATATATGTCCCATATGTTATTTCATAGTTTTGTATTTCATAGTTTTGATGTCTTCAGTATTGTTCTACAATGTAGAAAATAGTCAAAATGCCTATGAATGAGTCACTATGTCCAAACTTTTGGCCAGTACTGTATATCCAGCAAGAGTGGCTGAATCCCACTGGATTCTTCAAACAGATGCAGAAAAATCTACTTGGATATGGACTTCAAGAAATCACGGTTGCATACATGCATTTAGAGAAAACAAATGTGTTACAGTTATCCATGCCAACTATTTTCTCATGCAGTTTATCTAATTTCACATGCAAACTAGACTGCATTTCCACAGAGAAAATACAAAGTGTGCTTGCTGTGCTGTAGCAGAGGGTGACCAACAGTAACTGACATGAGGCTTCATGCTCTAAAATCTGACATGAGGCTTCATGCTCTAAAATATGTTTTAAATGGCTGAGCTCACAGCGTGATTGTGCCGATAAAACAAACCATTACCATCAAGCATGCTAACAGCTACCAAGCCAACATGCTAATGCTAACATGCCAATATGCTAACTTCTAACATGTTAACAGCTAGCATGCTAACAGTTCACACACTAACATACTATGGCTAACATGCTAACTATTTGCATGCTGACAAGAAAATTCTAACATGTTAATAGCTAACATGTTAACATGCTAATGACTAACATTAACTGTTAGCATGCTAACATGCTAGGGCTAATATGCTAAGAGCTAGCATGCTAACATGCTAAGGCTTATATGTTAAGAGATAGCATGCTAATATGCAAATGTTAACATGCTAACAGCTAGCATTCAAAGGCTAACACGTTAACATACTATGATCAATATACTCACTGTTAGCATGCTAACATGCTAAGGCTAACATGTTAACAGCTCATGTGGTAACAGCTAACATGCTAATATGCTAACAGCTAACATGCTCAGGCTTATATGCTAACAGCGAACATGATAATACTAACAGGCTAACAGCTAACATACGATGGCTAACATGCTAACAGCATGCTAACATGCTCACATGCTAATGCCTAATATGTTAACATTCTAAGGATAACATACTAACAACTTGCTTGGTAACAGAATGCTAATATGCAAACAGCTAACATGCTAGCAGCCAGTATGCTAACATGCTAGTAGCTAAAAGGTGGTGGGTGCATGCGCATGTGCATGTGTTCCTAATAAAGTGGCCACTGAGTTGAAGTTGATTTGTCAAAAGTGTCTCAAATTAACAAAATTTTGCCAAATGCATTATCACTTATGGGGGAATGGAAGAATGACTCAGTCAAGCCCCAAATAATTTGCAGCAATGGGGAGGAAAAAGGGATGAATAAAAGGCAAGACAAAGACGAATGCGGGTCAGACCTGATATCATGTGTATGTGATGGGTGAGTTGGCCTGAAGTGCCACATGAAGTTTGATGGATGTGTGGTGAAGTGTTACTGAGCAGAACTCCATTCATTTGAATGGGGTCAAAAATAAATGGAAGACTATGGAGGGAAAAATGGATGCATGAAAGCCAAGGAAAAGACAAGTGCAGGTCTCAGATGAGGGGATGGATATGTGGAGGGACTTGGTCTGAGGCATCATGTGAAGTTTCATGAAGTTTGGTCACTTGGTCCAAAAACTGACAGTGAAAGTTTTTCTCCTAAAATTCCATTCATTTTCAATGGGGCCAAAAGTGAATGGAAGTGAATGGGGGAAAGGGATGAGTATAAAGAAAGGAAAAGGCAAGTGCAGGTCAGAACCAATTGCATGTATGTATTGGGGGAGTTGGCCTGAGGTATCATATGAAGTTTGCTGCGTCTCCAATGAAGCGTATTCAAGCAGGATGATGCGATTCATGAGCCCCGTTCATTCTCTATGGGGAAAAAAAATGACAAAAACGACAAGAACGAGAGAACAGGTGCGTCGGTCCAAAACCTGTATACAAGAGCACTACACTGGTTCAGGCTGGACATTTCAGAATGGTGTCACTGTCTCAAAAGCTGACGGAGGAGGAGCGGTTCCAAAAAAAATAAAACAAATAGTGAGCAGGACTAATAATAAATAAAGTAAACTTAAGAATAGTGTGCTTGCTGTTTGCTACTAATAAATAAATAAATAAATAAATAAAATTTAAAAAGAACAATAGTGTGCTTGTGCTGCAAGCACACGACTACTACTACTATTACTATCCATCCATTATATGTAGCCGCTTATCCTGTTCTACAGGGTCGCAGGCAAGCTGGAGCCTATCCCAGCCGACTATGGGCGAGAGGCGGGGTACACCATGGACAAGTCGCCAGGTTATCGCAGGGCTGACACAGAGACAAAACCATTCACACCTACGGTCAATTTAGAGCCACCAATTAACTTAACCTGCATGCCTTTGGGGGAAACCAGAGCACCCAGAGGAAACCCATGCAGACACGGGGAGAACATGCAAACTTCACACAGAAAGGCCCTCACTGGCCGCTGGGCTCGAACCCAGGACCCTCTTGCTGTGAGGCGACAGTGCTAACCACTACACCACTGTGCCTCCCTACTACTACTACTAATAATAATCAATAATAATAATAAACAAACTTGGGAAGAACAATAGTGTGCTTGCTGCACACAGCAAGCACACTAAGATTCACTGAAATGTTGTTGTGAATACATTCAATTTGTTCAAGACTGATGTATGTATGCAAGTTTTAGTATATTTAATACGATTTCAATGACGGAAAATAAGAATAGGTAAAAGGAAAAAATATATTAAATTTGAGTGTAGACTGTGTGTAGTCAAAATCAATGGTAATGAGAAACAGCTGTTAATTTATATGTCAATTTAAAGATTTTTTTTTACCTATTCCCATTTTCCCTCATTCAAAGTTCAGTTCACACAGATTAAAATGAACTAGTTCACGCTGATAGTTCACAGTCTCAAAAATGAACAACTCTGTCACAAAAGATGCGGAAACCCTGAATTTACAGCAGCCTTCAAACATGACCACTGTGAACTACAACTCACAGCAGACATCGCTTCGCCCTCCCTCTCCTGAATTCTAATCTGTGTCACACCTATTCTGCATTCCCCTAATCACCACTCACACACTATGTAAGCACTCTCCCTCAAGTTACTCATTGCAAAGTATCGCTCAGCATGCCTTACCTGGTTATGCCAAGCCTTTTCTTTACGTACTGATCTGGCCCACGTCTGACGCTTCTTCTACATTCCTGACTTTGATGTCTGCCTTGCCTCTGACATATTGACTGTGCCTCATTTGACCCCTTGCTTTCCCCTGACTATGAATTGGATTATGGCTTGAATTTGTTTACCAATTTGCGATGCACCCACTCTCCTGTGTTTGCATCCTTCAGCTGCCTCCAAACCTGACACTCTAGCTCACATTCATTTCTTCCTATTTTTTTTTTTAATGGGCCACACTGAATCCAATATGAAAGCTTTGATCTCATCTCATCTCATTTCATTATCTGTAGCCACTTTATCCTGTTCTACAGGGTCGCAGGCAAGCTGGAGCCTATCCCAGCTGACTACGGGCGAAAGGCGGGATACACCCTGGACAAGTCACCAGGTCATCACAGGGTTGAAACATAGACACAGACAACCATTCACACTCACATTCACACCTACGGTCAATTTAGAGTCACCAGTTAACCTAACCTGCATGTCTTTGGACTGTGGGGGAAACCGGAGCACCCGGAGGAAACTCACGAGGACACGGGGAGAACATGTAAACTCTGCACAGAAAGGCCCTCATCAGCCACGGGGCTCAAACCCGGACCTTCTTGCTGTGAGGCGACAGCGCTAACCACTACACCACCGTGCTGCCCGAAAGCTTTGATCAGTAATTAAAATATCAAATTTCCCCTACCATTAGAATGTTCTTGGAATCTACTTTATTAATATAAGCAAATCAGTAGTGTCATGACCAGCATATCAGTGCACATCATAAGACAAGGAACACACAATAAAATTGAGATGTTCATGTAATAATTTGCCAAGGTGGGATCCCAAGACATAGTAATATATCATGTGTCATATTCCAATATGAAAGTCCAAGTCTGAGGCCATGGTTCGCTGCCAGAAAATAGTGGGATGCTTCATCTGGGTTGGGAGTGAGCTGCTGCCCCAAGTGAAGGAGTTAAAGTATCTTGGGGTCTTGTTCGCAAGTGATGGTAAAATGGAGCGTGAGATAGACAGGCAGATTGGGTGGCATCAGCAGTAATGTAGGTGTTGTACCAGTCTGTCATGGTGAAGCGGGAGCTGAGCCAGAAGGCAAAGCTTTCAATTTACCAGTCAGTCAATCTACATTCCAACCCTCCCCTATGGTCATGAGCTTTGAGTAGTGACTAAAAGGATGAGATTGCGGATACAAGCGGCTGAAATGAGCTTTCTCAGTAGGATGGCTGGGCTCACCCTTAGAGATAGGGTGAGGAGCTCAGACATCTGGATGGATCTTGGAGTAGAGACGCTGCTCCTTCATGTCGACAGGAGTCAGCTGAGGTGGTTCAGGCATCTGATTAGGATGCCTCCTGGGCACCTTCCTCTGGAGGTTTTCCGGGCACGTCCAACTGGAAGGAGACCTCGGGGTAGACCCAGAACATGCTGGAAATATATCATCTGGCCTGGGAGCACCTTGAGATCCCCCAGGAGGAACTGGAAAGCGTTGCTGGAGAGAGGGACACCTAAAATACCCTGCTTAGCCTGCTGCCACTGTGATCCAACTTTGGATAAGCGGGAAAAAAATTGATGGATGGATGGATGTAATATGAAAGTTTAATTTGTGTCTATTATCCCTACTTCTGTTGAGTGAGCATTGTTCACTTTCACCAGTGAACTACATACGAGAAATCGTGATGACATCACAACTGGGTCATCAAGTGCGATACTGATCCATGGGAGGCAAAACAACAGGAAGTGGAAGCAGATGACACGCAGACTGTTGACAGATGCTCATCTGTTGAATTTTTGTCTCACTATCATGCCAACCGGTTGTTGTGTGATTAGTTGTACTAATAGACTATATTTCTGCATAAATATGACCCAAAACATCATCAGATTTTCACACAAGTCCTAAAACTAGATAAAGAGAACCCAGTTAAACAAATGAGACAAAAATATTACACCTGGTCATTAATTTATTGAGGAAAATTATCTAATATTACATATATGTAAGTGGCAAAAGTATGCAAACCTCTAGGATTATCAGTTAATTTGAAGGTGAAATTAGAGTCAGGTGTTTTCAATCAATGGGACGACAATCAGGTGTGAGTGGGCACCTTGTTTTATTTAAAGAACAGGGATCTATCAAAGTATGATCTTCACAAAACATGTTTGTGGAAGTGTATCACGGCATGAACAAAGGAGATTTCTGAGGACCTCAGAAAAAGCGTTGTTGATGCTCATCAGGCTGGAAAAGGTTACAAAACCACCTCTAAAGAGTTTGGACTCCACCAATCCACAGTCAGACAGATTGTGTACAAATGGAGGAAATTCAAGACCATTGTTACCCTCCCCAGGAGTGGTCAACCAACAAAGATCACTCCAAGAGCAAGGTGTGTAATAGTCGGCGAGGTCACAAAGGACCCCAGGGTAACTTCTAAGCAACTGAAGGCCTCTCTCACATTGGCTAATGTTAATGTTCATGAGTCCACCATCAGGAGAACAATAAATGACAAATGGTGTGCATGGCAAGGTTGCAAGGAGAAAGCCACTGCTCTCCAAAAAAGAACATTGCTGCTCATCTGCAGTTTGCTAAAGATCACATGGACAAGCCAGAAGGCTATTGGAAAAATGTTTTGTGGATGGATGAGACCAAAATAGAACTTTTCTGGTTTAAATGAGAAGCATTATGTTTGGAGAAAGGAAAACAGTGCCTTCCAGCATAAGAAACTTATTCCATCTGTGAAACATGGTGATGGTAGCATCATGGTTTGGGCCTGTTTTGCTGCATCTGGGCCAGGACAGCTTGCCATCATTGATGGAACAATGAATTCTGAATTATACCAGCGAATTGTAAAGGAAAATGTCAGGACATCTGTCCATGAACTGAATCTCAAGAGAAGGTGGGTCATGCAGCAAGACAACGACCCTAAGCACACAAGTCGTTCTACCAAAGAATGGTTAAAGAAGAATAAAGTTAATGTTTTGGAATGGCCAAGTCAAAGTCCTGACCTTAATCCAATCGAAATGTTGTGGAATGACCTGAAGCGAGCAGTTCATGTGATGAAACCCACCAACATCCCAGAGTTGAAGCTGTTCTGTACGGAGGAATGATAATAATAATGTTAAATTTATATAGCGCCTTTCAAAAAACCCAAGGACGCTTTACAATTATAGACAAGGAAAGAAAAAAAAAAGATAAAAATAAATAAATAAATAAATAAAAAGTCCACCAAGTAGGAGTCAGGATGTAATTCCCGTGGTGTAGCAGCCACAGTCCCACCAAAAGGCGCACGAAAACAAGTCCCACATCTCCAGCACCGCCGGCGTGACGCCGTCAGCAACATCACTCGAACAACACGCCGTGGATCCACAAAGCAAGCAGAGAAGCTCCGCCACGCAGAGCGCTGGTGTGTCCCAAACCGCCTGCACAGCCGCCATGACACCACCGAGCAACATCGCTCGGAACATCACGCCAAGCGTTAAAGCACAGAGCGCTGGACAACCACGATGTAAAATGAGCAACGAGCTCACTGCAGTCCACAGCTGGGAGCGCAGGCATCACCCACGGCGAACCAAGGCCTGGAGGGAACCGACGCCCAAAACTGGGTCCGGAGCTACACCACAACCGGCGGACAAAACACTCAAACATCAAACTACACAAACACAGAAAAAAAATAAATAAATAAAATAAAAAAAGCTCTGGTGAGAAGCGGCAGCCAGAACGCGCACGACGTACTCTCAACCGGAAATGGAAACGAAAAAAAAAAAGAATTAAGATAAAAAGTATGGGCTAAAATTCCTCCAAGCTGGTGTGCAGGACTGATCAACAGTTATCGGAAATGTTTAGTTACAGTTATTGCTGCACAAGGGGGTCACACCAGATACTGAAAGCAAAGGTTCACATACTTTTGCCACTCACAGATATGTAATATTGGATCATTTTCCTCAATAAATAAATGACCAAGTATAATATTTTTGTCTCACTTGTTTAACTGGGTTCTCTTTATCTACTTTTAGGACTTGTGTGAAAATCTGATGTTGTTTTAGGTCATATTTATACAGAAGTATAGAAAATTCTAAAGGGTTCACAAACTTTCAAGCACCACTGTACACACACATTCAATGAAACAATTATAGATTTTACAATAAGTTAAGAACAAGGGGGTTACTTACCAATATCGAATGCTGATTCTGATCCAATGTAATTCAATGTTCTGTCAATCCAATGTACACGTAAAAAGTCAAAGTTCCAACAATAAAAATGGTCCAACTCCAAAAACTTGTGTTTTTCTCTTGTAAATAAGCATCAATATCTCATGAAGTTTTGGTAGCCTTTCAAGTGTTCAACACGTCTTTCTCTTTCAAAAGTCTTTCAAAATCTTCCGTTTTTAATGAAGCAAACCTGGCAGCCATGTTTATGGACAAATTGTCACAGTCGCTCGCTATTGCAGAAGTTTTATGTCTCCAAGATGTCTCTTTTCCAGCTTTTTGATGTCTGTTGGTAAGCTTTTCTCTTGTAAACATGAGTGAAGAATACGTAATGAAGTTTTGGTAGCCTTCTGGGTGTTCAACGCGTCTTTCTCTTTCCTGGCGAACAAAGAAATCCTTCTATCCTTCTATGATAGAGAAAACTCTATCATTGGATTTTTGCATCAGCAACATGTGATGTCATGTTGCCTTGACAATCATGCAATATGCTCATTCTCCATTGGGTAGCGTGACATAATACATGTCGGATAAGTGATATGATAATATTGCATGCTATCGATTTAAATGAACGGAATCTGCTAGAAAGGAATAGAATACATTTTTATTCCATGGAAAAAGTGTCCTGTATGTATAATAATCTGCAATAATGTGTGAATCGCATGTGTCAAGCACACATACACACTTTTTTTTTCCTTTCTCAGGTGCTGCTTTGCTCAAACTGACAAACACTCAACAGTTGCAGAACAATTTAAAGTTGCATTGGTGATAACTGCGCTGAAGAGGGAGGGGTGAGCTCGTGTGGGGTGAAAGAGGAGGGGGCACCACCTTTGGCTTGGGATGAAAATTCTTGCGGTCCTCTGGAATTCTGGTGTTAAAGTAGCATTGTTTGTGTAATCATAATCACCTCTTTTGGAAAAAGTTTTTGTCAATTTATTACTGACGTAACTAAAGATTGTAGCTCAGAATATGCTCAGAAACATTTTGATTACACATTCTACAAGGAAAATCTTCTAGGCTTATTGGTGGAAATTGACAGTGAAGCAAAACTGTGATCAACTGTGGCACTGTAACCATGGCCTTAACTTTCATTGTTATGCTGTTGATATTCAAATCTACATCACTATCACCCCTTCCATAGCCTCTGTTCAGCTGCTAAGGACTTGCATCACTGACCTTAAGCAATGGTTGCATAAGAACTGCCTTAAACTAAATGCTAGCAAAACGGTGGTTCTATTAGTAGGTACCAAAAGACAGGTTCTGAACTTCTCCAGTTTTACTACTGATGTTGATGGTGTGTCTATTAGTCCTTCCCAAGTCATAAAAAACCTTGGAGTTCTCTTTGACGCCACCCTTACGTTTGAACCCTATCTTAAACTAATTACTAAGAATGCTTTCTTTCACCTCCGCAATATTGCATGTCTCCGCCCTTTTCTCTTGGAAACTGATGCCAAAATGTTGGTCAATGCATTTATTTTTTCTCATCTTGACTATTGCAATTCTCTCTTTTATAGTCTCCCTGCCACATTGCTCAAATTGCCTGCAGTACATCCAAAACTCAGCAGCTAGAGTCCTCACACTCACCAAGCACACTGCTCATATTACTCCTGTTTTACAGCAACTGCATTGGTTGCCAGTTATTTCTCGGATCAAATACAAAATCTTGCTTTTAACCTATAAAGCTCTTCATGGTTTTGCCCCTTCCTATCTCTGTGAGCTAATTCATTTGTACTGTCCCTCCCGCTCCCTCAGATCTTCTGTCTGTGGACTTCTGACTGTTCCACGTTTTAAACTGGCATCTATGGGTGGCAGATCATTCAGTGTTGCTGCTCCTGAACTTTGGAACTCGTTACCACAATCGCTTCGTGACTGTTCCACTCTCTCTTCCTTCGAAGCTAACTTGAAAACTTTTCTCTTGACCTCACACTACTCTTCCTAGTGTGGCTTTTTTTTTTTTGGTAACTCCTGTGTAAAGCGTCCTTGGGTTTGTGAAGGGCACTACATAAATTGAAATTATTATTATTATTATCAAAACACATCACAGCAAACCTGGAGAAAACCAATGAGAACCAAGATTTGTACAAGCATGCTCAAAACACAGGTCCAAACATCCTTTCAAAATGATTACGAGTTCTCTTTCTGTCTTGCACAGTATTTTACCCTAGTATTTGGGACCCTATGCCATTTGAAGAGCTCTTTTAAAAGTGGTTTCTTTTAAACTTTTTTTAATTTTAATCTCTATATGTTGTCAAATTCTGGAGAGAACCATAATTAATCTAATAGGCTACTGTGCTTCAGGCCCGAAGGCTCCATGCTGATAATCTGGGACCAACTGTGCTTCTTCAAGAAGAAAGTGTGTCCATGGCACTAGCAAGTGGACAGATCCTACCCCAATGCCAGAAAAGGTCAGCTTGGCGCCTAGAAGGCAATGATCTCATTAGCTCAGCTGGGGAAAGATGCTTTTGCCAAAGCCCTAATCACAAAATCAGAGACCAGGACAAGAACAGTGCAGCCCAAAATGTGATTATAAAATTCGGGACCTATTTCTCATGATTAGGCAAGTCATATTTCTTTCCTGGGGTGGCAGTTCTGTGATGATCTGACAACTTGTCCAGGGTGTACCCTGCCTCTTGCCCATAGTCAGCTGGGATAGGCTCCAGCTTGCCCACGACCCTGCACAGGAAAAGCGGTTACAGATAATGGATGGATGGATTATCATAAGGTTTTACACAAACTGGTGGAGTCTATGTCAGCTCAAGTGTACATGATCATTAAAGCAAAATAGGGACATACCAAATATGAAAAAAAAATTCTGAAATTCATGCAAGTATTTCCAAGATTCTGCTTTTCACTCAAGTTCTTGCTGATAATACCATTTGTAATGAAATCCTTTGTGTTAAAGCATATATGCAGAACCATAGCCTCACTTTCATTTATAAATGCCTTGAGACCTCAAGAATGGCACAGGAATAGTTTTAAGCATTAACAATAAATCTAATATAGTAATTTTTACGATTAAAGTGATTCATATAGGTAGCGGTCAGAGTGAATGACCTTGATGTCCGTAACGTAACAGCAGGAAGTCTATAGGTTCCATTGCCATTTCTGCCATACTAAAACACAGAGCTAACTGCAACTCCAATCCTCCATTTTGAGCTAATTTATCACCAAGCCACGTAGATGCGTTGCTGGCCAGTGCAGCAACATGACAGAAGGTGGATTTACGTTGCAATCATGGCCCAAGAATGTTCAAACTGCAAAGATTTGGACGCGTTTTGCGAGAAGTTCATGGGCACATTGGGCACCTACGAAGTGGCCTCTCATCTGCTCTGCACATTTTACTGAAGACTCGTATGAGACCTCTGATCTGTTGAGGAGCATTGGCTATAAGCCCGTATGGAAAGAGGGTGCAGTACCAACAATTAAAGGAAAAGAAGACTACAAGAAAAGGAAAGTATTTTATTTTTTAAACCGGTAACTGGTTTTAAAGCCAAGGCCTTTGACAGCTATAGACCAAAGTCATATCAATAAAAAAAATGACAACAAATGAGAGAATGGAAATTCTTTATTAATAAAGATATTATTGCCCTAGTCCATAGTGTTCAGTTGCACTAGTTCTCCCGGAGTGTGAGCCGAGGGTTGTTGGTAAAACCCGGGATGGTGACATATCGTTTGGGCAGTGACCTCCCTGCAGTTGTTGCTAAAACCAGTGATGTCCCGTCCTGGGATTTAGTAATTGCCTGAGCTGAGCAGTAATGGCGGAGTACTCAGTATGGAAAAAATGGAGAATGAGTGGATCAGCCGTCTGATTTCTCTACTGGATATCGCTGCCATCTCGCCCTTATGTGTAAGAAGCGAATGAACAGAGAACTGAATGAACAACTGAAAGTCAGATTGTTTCAAAACAATCGGCCACAAGCTCGGCCTTCAAGAAGCAAGAACACAGACAGGTAAGCTCCGACTCTCATTTGGATACAAAATACGTTGTTTACCTGCATTTAGATTAATGCATGTAACTTGTATTGTGTATTTAAGATTATTTAATTTGCTTCAGAATGTGATTATCTCAGTTCATCTGATTATTTAATTAGCCTTTTACGTTTTATCAGTGAAAATGCATGCATGAACATGTATGTTGCATAAGTTATAACACCTATCCTGTTTTAATGAGAGCCAACCTACAATCAATCAATGAAGTCAAATCAGTCTTAGTTGAGCAAGTCGGTCATGGTATTTCTTACTTTCACCATAAATTTTTATTTATATGACTTTGGTCTAGGGCGGCACGGTGGTGTAGTGGTTAGCACTGTCGCCTCACAGCAAGAAGGTCCTGGGTTCGAGCCCCGGGGCCGGTGAGGGCCTTTCTGTGTGGAGTTTGCATGTTCTCCCTGTGTCCGCGTGGGTTTCCTCCGGGTGTTCCGGTTTCCCCCACAGTCCAAAGACATGCAGGTTAGGTTAACTGGTGACTCTAAATTGACCGTAGGTGTGAATGTGAGTGTGAATGGTTGTCTGTGTCTATGTGTCAGCCCTGTGATGACCTGGCGACTTGTCCAGGGTGTACCCCGCCTTTCGCCCGTAGTCAGCTGGGATAGGCTCCAGCTTGCCTGCGACCCTGTAGAAGGATAAAGCGGCTAGAGATAATGAGATGAGATGAGATGACTTTGGTCTAGGGCGGCACGGTGGTGTAGTGGTTAGCACTGTCGCCTCACAGCAAGAAGGTCCTGGGTTCGAGCCCCGGGGCCGGTGAGGGCCTTTCTGTGTGGAGTTTGCATGTTCTCCCTGTGTCCGCGTGGGTTTCCTCCGGGTGTTCCGGTTTCCCCCACAGTCCAAAGACATGCAGGTTAGGTTAACTGGTGACTCTAAATTGACCGTAGGTGTGAATGTGAGTGTGAATGGTTGTCTGTGTCTATGTGTCAGCCCTGTGATGACCTGGCGACTTGTCCAGGGTGTACCCCGCCTTTCGCCCGTAGTCAGCTGGGATAGGCTCCAGCTTGCCTGCGACCCTGTAGAAGGATAAAGCAGCTAGAGATAATGAGATGAGATGAGATGACTTTGGTCTATAGCTGTCAAACGCTGTAACCAGCGTTGCCAGATACTGCTGACGTTTTCCAGCCAAAATATGTTCAAAACCCGCCAAAATGCACTTAAAACCGCCCAATCTGGCAACACTGTAACCTTTCTTATTTCAATGGGCTCTATGGCTGGCAGCCGGGTATCCGTTGCAGTCTATGAGAGGGCTCTGAACAGCCAATTTCGGCTAGTTGTTATTGGTTAAAATCGACAAAATCGTCACTTCCAGGGAAGCCGGGCTTCTCTGGGACTAAACGAGACAGTGGGAGGGACAAGAAGCCGGGCTGATGAAGGATTATTGGAGGTGGTGTTTGAAAGACATGAGGAGGGTGGTACTTCGGCGAGGAACACGGAAGTATGATCAGTCAGTCCCCAGCGGATGTCGAGAAAGTGTAGTCGTGTGCCAAAGTGCTGTCCGAATTTCTTTTCATATAAACATTTCTTCTCATTGATGTCTCTGTACATTACTCTGTAAATAAATGTAAATATTACTCGTTGTGCTCTGTTAACTTTCATCCATTCTATCAGTTTGATCATTCGCGAATTCACTCGTTTATTTCATTTGTAGTTCAATCTGGTTATAGGCTAGCTTGAGCCTTATTGGGATCTGCAGTGCTAGCTGCTAACAGAAATTGGTAAAGTCTCTGGAAAGCACAACCAGCTGGTATGACAGGGTCACAGACCATTTTCTGGAAAAGGAGTGGAGGGCAGAATTTGTGTATAAATAGTGTGCATCATATAATGTTCATGAATCTGAAGTGTGTATATTGTTCAGTAATGTTAAGAGAATGGTGGGCTCTGTGTTATAGGTTATACCTGGGTATAATATTCAAGGTTCTGTGTGTTGCATAGCCTACCTGGTTATGAATTTCCAGACTGTGTTGCAGAAGATGTTCAAGGATGTGTTGCACAGCTGGGTGTTGTGTTAAAGACTCTATGTTGCATATCAGGGTATGATGTTCAAGGCTCTTCGTTGAATAGCCAGTGATTTTTGGATGTTTGATATTTTTGATTAAGGATATGAGGCACTAGCCTGGCAAGCCAGACTATAACATGAAATGTACAAGCAAAAATACTTTCTGCCACTAAGTAGGGTTGTCTAGTTCACTATGCTAATGGGGCACACCTTTCTATGCTTTGATATCCGGCCTACAGGTTTTACGATGAATGTGTAAAATGGGCTTCCTCTGTTTTAAAAACCAGCAGCCGCCACTGCTGTCAAAGGCCTCGGCTTTAAAACCAGTTACCGCTGTGATATCATGCACTCAGGGTTGGTTGGCTCAGCGGGGCAGCTCGAATACCAACTTTGCAGTAGATTTTAACTCTCAAAGATATATTTTTTTTTATTCCCATTTATGCAGCATACAAGAGTCAAGGTTGGAGATACTATCCACTCAAATTTATTTAAAAAAAAAAAGGTTCTGTGTATCTCCTTTAAATTGAAAACTAATGCCAAAAAGAAGCATTTTCACACATGGTCTCAGATTTTTGGACCCCACTGTACATACCGGTACAGACAGGCAGCAAAGTAAAGGAACAAGTGTCATCAGAAGTTGACATCTCCCCCTGGCCCCCACATGAAACCCCACTCCAAATTTTCCTAAGTTGAACTGGTTGCCATGGAAATATGGGGGGAAAAAAAAAAATCACAGAAATCTCAAAATATCAAAAAGGCACAATTCCTCTAGTCATTGAACATAACTGAGGTTTCATGGAGAAAAAAAAGGAAAAAAAAACCCTAATAGTTTGAGTTATGCTCCGGAAACTAAAATGTTTACAGACAGACAGAGCAATAGTTCTATCCCCTCACATTATACACCGGCTGGATAAAAATGGTCACTCTTATACTGTGAGAGGCATTTTGCAGAAATTGTTCATGAGGTTCACCTTTTTCCAGCAAATTTACTCTGTTGTTTTTGACAAATGGCAAATTATAGAACTACCCACCTATTTCTACTGGTGGGGCAGTAACAAATAAAAATGAGAGAATGGAAATTCTTATTTAATAAAGATATTATTGCCCTAGTCAGTTTTTTTCCATTTATGAGTCTTCATCGATCCCAGCCTTTCCCAAACTTGGGACTGATTTTTATTAGGTTGCCAGCTGGCAGAGTAAAATGCATAGCAAATGCTATGATATGTGAATTCATTTTCCTAATTAAAATTGAAAAGAGCATTCTTTTATGCTATGTTGGCCTGTTGAGCTCAGATGCTGTGTGCAGGGCTTTCTCTCTTCTCACATCCTGAAAATGTGTTCTCAGCGTCTGGCTGAGGGAATGTCGAGTGTGACTTCTGTGATATCCTCATTGTCAATTATGTGCATGATGTTGAAACAAAAATACAAAGAAGAGCTTTGTGGCAGCGGGGGTGTGGTCAAGCGGCGGTCTGTGACTGGAGGGCGGAGTCAGGGAAGGTAAGTGGCAGAATCACTGCACCTGATGTCAATTAACCTGTGTTTGTGTGTCTTCCCCAGTGACCACGCCTGATAAAAGTAGAGAGAGAGCAGAGGAAGAGAGCTCTCTCCCCAACCAGACAAGTGATGTGTGCGTGTGTCTGTGTGGCTGGGAGATTGTGTCATCTGAAGTGTGTCACAATAAAGAGTTTTTGCAATTCAGTTCTGTCCTGCCGTACTTCTGTGGTCCACCCACCCGCTCAAAGTCTTACAAGCTTATTAACATTGACTCCACCAAAGCCATTTTAAATGGAGAAGAGAGGCCTCAATGCATTTTATGTGGGAGGGTGCTCGGTAATGAAAACTTAAAATTAACAAATTGGACAGACTTCTCCAAAGGAAGCATTCTCAGTATCTGGACAAGTCAAAAGAGTTTTAACTGTGCACAGAAAACAAAACAAAAAAAACTTTCAAGAGACTGTTTTGAGAGTGGAAAAGTCAGTCATGTTTTTATTTGTGTACATTAGCATTTTAATTATTTGTTTCGTATGTCTGTTAGTTGGTGACTAGCGTGTCGCTTGTTAGCGAATGTTACTTGTCAGTGTTAGCCGTAATTGCTAATGTTATCTTGTTAGCCACGTTTGACATTGACATTCCCAACTTGCAGGCTTGTCCCTAATGTGGATTAGGCAGCAAAGTGCATTTATTCAACATTATTTTGATGGTTGAAGAGTCAGTAATGTGAGTGTGTTATGTTTATATTCGTTGTGCATGTATGACAGTAGTTTATAAATAGATATTATTATAATTCATAATGTATTTTTGTAAGTTTGGGTCCTGGGAAGACACCAAGTTTCTCTTTTGAGTCTCAAACTGGAAATGTTTGGGAACCTTGGGTCTACACTGCTCTGAGCCAGCAGTACTCAGGACGAATCTAAAAGCACTTCATACTTTTTAAAACCTCCTGAAACTCTAAATTGCACAAGTGTACAGACAGGACTGTTCTTCAGGAAATGGTGTGTGTGTGTGTGTGTGTGTGTGCGCGCGCGTGCGTGGGGGGGGGGGGGGGGGGGGGGCATGTGTCTATGACCTCTCTCTCACTCTGATGCTTTATGGGCATACAACTAAATAATGTATGTTTTTATTTATTTATTTGTCTGTCTGTCTGATGATGTTTTCTTTTTAAAAAGTGAACTACTAATCAGGACAGCTGCTATTCCAAATACCCAAAGCCATTTGGTGAATTTAGAGAGATGGCTTTTACTGTGCAAGTTCAGTTATTTAATCATTCATGTCAAAGAAACTCCTCATGTACAGCATCCACTGATGGGCCATAAAACTCAAAGCTTTCCTTCCATTACCTCTCAACACTACCAAACCCACCCCAAAATCATATCTTTCAACAGCCAAAGTTACTTACATCTGTTTCTTACTTTCTAGCTCATTCTTGTTCCAGCTCTATTTCTCTGCTCACCTGTGTCAACCTGTACCTTTCCAGACCCCACAGTCTAGGTCTCTTCCCTCTCTGTCCATCTCTCTTTCTTCCTCACATATCTTACTGCTCAGTATTACCCTGCCCTGTTCAGCCTTTCTTGCTTTGTCAGGCTTAAGGATGAACAATCCCTTTTCATCCAGCTAGAAGTTTCAATGTTTCATGTTTCCTTCCTTCACTTAAACTCTGTATACAGCATATTAAAGTGACAGTAACACCAAAAATAAACTTTCAATCAGCTGCAATTTAACAACGGTGGGTAGACGTTTTTATTCAATGTTTGTTCTACCAATGTGGAACAAATGTCTCTGTCTCAACAATTTAACTAACACCTTGTGAGACTTTCAGTCACTGCCTGTGGCTACATCCCCTTCCTTTCTACAGCTACATCCCTTTCCTTTCTGCAATGTCTTGTCATGGATCCTAGTTGGAAGTACCTGTTCAAGTGCTTTTTTTTTATTTTAGGTGTATTTGACATGGACAATGCACATTCATAAACATAAAATGTAAATGGGCCAGAATTAGCCAAAATGGCTATTTTACAGGGCGGCACAGTGGGTGGTTAGCACTGTCACCTCACAGAAAGAAGGTCCTGGGTTTGAGTCCCGTAGCCGACAAGGGCCTTTCTGTGTGGAGTTTGCAAGTTCTCCCCGTGTCTGTGTGGGTTTTCTCTGGGTGCTCCGGTTTCCGCCACAGTCCAAAGACATGCAGGTTAGGCTAATTGGTGGCTCTAAATTGACCGTAGGTGTGAATGTGAATGGTTGTTTGTCTCTATGTGTCAGCCCTGCGATGACCTGGTGACTTGTCCAGGGTGTGCCCCATCTCTCACCCATAGTCAGCTGGGATAGGTTCCAGCTTGCCTGTGACCCTGTACAGGATAAGCGATTATAGATAATGGACGGATGGACCTTTTACCAGCCTGATGAGCATCAACAACACTTTTTCTGAGGTCATCAGAAATCTCCTTTGTTCATGCCATGATACACTTCCACAAACATGTGTTATGAAGATCAGACTTTGATAGATCCCTGTTCTTTAAATAAAACAGGGTGCCCACTCACACCTGCTTGTCATCCCATTGATTGAAAACACCTGACTCTAATTTCACCTTCAAATTAACTGATAATCCTAGAGGTTCACATACTTTTGCCACTCAGATATGTAATATTGGATCATTTTTCTCAATGAATAAATGACCAAGTATATTATTTTTGTCTCATTTGTTTAACTGGGTTCTCTTTATCTACTTTTAGGACTTGTGTGAAATTCTGATGTTGTTTTAGGTCATATTTATGCACAAATATAGAAAATTTTCAAAGCACCACTATATTTCAGTTGTCAGTGTTTTCATCAAGATGGCAGTGCCCTGTTCGGCCGTGGCTACACTGGCTTATGATAGGAACAAACTTTTGGTAAGAAATAAACCACTCGAATCGATGAGACCAACTGTTTACGTTCAGCGTAGAAATGCTAAAATAGTGTATAATCATCAGATAATGTTGGAATTACATACAGCCATTAGTTTAAGGACTGTCGACATGAACACTCTGGACACTCTACATAGCCTTGGACTGCTAAGCCAATGAGACTCAGCAGCACAGGAAGCAGCGTAGTCTCCCACCACTCCCAAAGGAGATGTTGGAGGTGTGATAGAAAGCGGAAACGCAGCAGTCGAGGCAGGCTAACAGCCAAGCTAAAGGCTAACCCTTTTTGGACACCACTTCCATCCATTCTGCTCACAAACGTCTGCTCCTTAGAGAATAAATTGGACTACATGAGGCTGGATTTAACAAAACAAGAGAGATAAGGGACTGCTGCGCTATAATTCTAAACAGAGACATGGCTAAACTCATCTGTTCCAGACATCGCTGTTAACATGGAGGGGCTAACAACATTCCGATGTGACAGGAGCTACGCTCTCAGTGGTAAATCCCGGGGGGGTGGGGGGGTGATCTACACAAATAACAACTGGTGTAATAATGCAACAGTGGTCTCAAGTCATTGCTCTCCGGACACTGAGTTTTTGACTGTTAAATGCAGAACATTTTATCTGCCCAGGGAATTTACAACTATTATCATCATCATCATCATCATCATCACAGCTGTGTACATCCCCCCCCACCCAGTGCAAACACCAAAGGCCCTAAATGTGTGTTAGCATTCTATCAGTGATCTGCAAACCACAGACCCCGAGGGTGTTTTCATTGTAGCAGGGGATTTTAACCAGGCCAACATGAAGACAGTCTTCCCTCATTTCCATCAGTATGTGGATTTTGCAACTAGAGGCATGAGCACACTGGACCTAGCCTACACAAACGTTAAGAAAGCATTTAAGGCAGCCCCCTGCCCCCATCTTGGCTCCTCAGGCCATCTTTCTGTGATGTTGATCCCTGCATACAGGCCCATGCTCACCAGGAAAACACCCACCAGGAGGAAGGTGAGGGTCTGGCCCGAGGGTGCTATGTCAGCATTACAGGACTGTTTTGAATGCACGGACTGGGACATGTTTAAGGAGGCAGTGACCAAAAATCGACATATCAATGTGGAAGAGTATGCTGAATCTGTGTCTGCATACATTTGGAAGTGCATGGAAGATGTTTGTCACCAAGTACATCACCACATGAGCCAATCAGAAGCCATGGATGACCAGCGAGGTACATGCAGTGCTGAAGGTGCGAAATGCTGCATTCAAAGCCAGGGATGTGGTGGCACTCAGATCAGCAAGAGGCAACCTGAACCATACCATCAGAGATGCAAAGCATGCCTATAGCCAGAAAATCAAGAGTTTCTTCCATGCCCCTACGAATACCAGGCACATGTGGCAGGGCATACAGACCATCACAGACTATAAGGCTGATCCACCACTCTGTGAGGAGAACATCGACTTCCTAAATGAACTCAAACATTTTGCACAATTTGAGGCACAAAAATAACACTCCTGTAAGAAAAACTGTCTCAAATTTAGATGAGCAGGCACTCAGTCTTGACCCAGCTGATGGATGCAGGATCCTGAGAGGAGTCCACGTCCAGAAGGTAGCGGGTCCCGATAACATTCCAGAACAGGTGCTCAAGGAATGTGCAGATCAGCTGGCTCTGGTCCTCACAGATATCTTTAACACCTTGCTGAGCCAGGCTGTGGTTCCATCATGCTTTAAGGTGGCTACTATATTCCCAGTGCCAAAAAACCCACAATTACATGTTTAAATGATTACCGTCCAGTTGCACTCATGCCCATAATGAAGTTCTTGCTAACCAAGTTCTGTAACAGTTTTTTTCCCCCCAAGTCATCAGACTCCTGAACTCTAAATAATCCCCTACCATATATATCTGGACAAGAACCCCACTATCCAGAATATGTGCAATATCCCACATGCTGCTATAATCCTTTATAGTGCAATATATTTAATATATATTTAACATATGTAGCATAGTTAGTATAATTTTATTAAATTTTTTTATTTTAAAGTATCTAATCGTAAAACTTGATATTTTGTTGACCAGACTATGCAGCAGTTATATTGACATAAGCCAGTAGAATGAAATTTCATTCAAATGTACATTCTGACTGCACAGGTGAATGACAAAGTTATCTATCTAATGAACTTTTCATAAAATATGCTTTCACTTATGTAGTAAGGTGTTTCTATCCAACCTAGTAGAGATGAAAAATGTGACATGTTGATTGATAATGAATATCTGTCTCTCTACAATTGTGGTCAGAAGTTTACATACAGTGACATGAATGTCATCTTGGATATGAATGTCATGGCAATATTTGGGCTTTCAGTAATTTCTTTGAACTATTCTTTTTCTGTAGCAGATTGTACAGCATGCATCTTTAATAAAAAAAAAACACACTAGAATTTGGTGCACAAGTTTTAATTTTCTTTGGGTTTTCTGAAATCAATACAGGGTCAAAATTATACATACAGGGTCAAAAATATACATACAGCACACCTAATATTTGGGTAAAATATCTCTTGGCAAGATTCACCTTGACCAAACATTATTTTTACCATGAACAAGCTTCTGGCAGAATTCTGGTTGGATATTTCATGACTCCTCATGGTAGAATTGGTAGAGTTCAATTAATTTTTTTTTCTTGGCATGGACTCGACTTATAAGCGCTGTCCATATATTTTCAATAGGGTTGAAGTCAGGACTTGTTTTAAGCTTAATGTTAACCTGCTTTATCCTCCACAACCAGCTCTGATGCATGTTTGGGTTCATTGTCTTGTTGTAACTCCCAAGTTGTGTTCAAGTTTCTGACGGTTTATGCTGAAGAATACTGAGATAGTCCTCCTTCTTCATTATTCCATCCACTTTGTTCAATGAACCAGTTCTACTGGCAGCAAAACAGCCCCAGAGCATGATGATCCTACCACCACAACCAGCTGGTACAGTGTTCCTCTGTACATGGTGGTCATTGTGACCAGACAACTCAATCTTTGTCTCATCTGACCATACAGCTTTCCTCCAGAAGTCTTTTTTCTTTGTCCGTATGTTCAGCTTCAAACTTCAGTTAAGCTTGAAAGTGTCGATTTTGGATCGGGGGTTATTTCTTGGATAGCAGCCTCCTAGTCCATGGTGATCTGAACTGTAGACAGTGATCCGTCAGCTTCCAGTTCATGGCAGGGCTGTGCCATGGTGGTTCCTGGGTTGTTCCTGACCATCCAAACCAATTTCCTTTCAGCTGAGAGTGACAGTTTGGGTTTTCTTGAAGCAAAGTGGCTTGGCAAAGTGACAACACCTCACAATAACTTGGATAGAATTGTTTGAACTGATCTTGGAATTTGCAGTTGTTTAGAAATGGCTCCAAGAAACATTCCAGAGTTGTGTACATCTGCGATCCCCTTTCTCAGATCTGCACTGAGCTCCTTAGACTTTCCCATTTTATTGTGTTTTAGTCAATCCAATGAGTGCTGTAAACAAACCCTTTTTATGAAGGCACAGAGAAGCTGCCAGCTGTAGTCAGTCAATCATGATCACTAACAGGAAGTTAAGAGACCTCGACCTTGGCAAGACGAGACATTTTGGGAGTTTCAGCACCTCTGAATTAATAATCTTAGTGAGCGTATGTACATTTTTGACCCTGTATGTATAATTTTGACCGTGTTGATTTCAGAAAACCAGAAGAAAATTAAAACTTGTACACCAAATTCTAGTGGGTTTTTTTTATTAAAAATGTATGCTGTCCGATCATTCTGCCACAGAAAAAGAACAGTTCAAAGAAATTACTGAAAGCCCAAATATTGCCATGACATTCATGTCACTGTATACAAACTTCTGACCGCAACTCTATCTATCTATCTATCTATCTATCTATCTATCTATCTATCTATGGTCTATAGTAAGATGGGGACACAGACAGAAACGGCAGCTTGGAGCTCTGTTATACAGCTGTTTTTTTTTTTTTTTTTTAAATGTTTGTTATGTTTACTCGTTCATTATGCTCAAGCACTTGGCAGAAATCTATATTATGGACAAGCTGAACTGCTTACAATTGGAACTCGATGCCAGGATTACACCTTTGAAAGCCTCTACTCTATCCCACTGGAGATCATATGTACGGAAAAGCCCAGCGGAATAACCATCATCCCACACGAGGCGTCAGAGGTGGCGTAAGGAAAGGAAGCCGAAGCAAAGCATATGAGCCTTGCTAACCTTGCTATGGGCTAACCCACATAGACCATCCCTGCCAAGTCTCTTTCTCACCAACTCCCAGTCACTCGTCAACAAGATGGAAGAAATACAACTGAGGATTGTCGCTCACTGCATGGATAGCTATGTGATGGTAATCACAGAGACTTGGCTGGACAGCATAATCCCTGATGTGGCTCTCAAGCTAGCAGGCCACTCTGTTTACTGAGCAGACAGAACTGAAGACTTGGATAAGAGCAAAAGGTGGAGGAGTGTGTATATTATTAATAATGACTGGTGTACATCTATGAACATTATTATGTCACACTGCTCTCCTGACATCTGGCTTTGAAATGCAGACCTTTCTACATGCCAAGAGAGTCTACTGCCACCTTAAATCATGGCTGTTTACATTCCACCACAGGCTAATGCTAAGCTAGCTCTGGAGGAGCTGCATGACACCATTAATAGCCAGCTGAATGCACATCCAGAGAGAGCTGTGATTGTAACAGGAGCTGTGATTCTAACAGGAGAGTTTAATCACATTGATTTAAAGACTGTAATGCCCAAACTGCACAATAATGTACATTTCCCAACCAGAGACAAGAATATTCTGGATCAGGTTTACACCAATATTCCAGGAGCTTATAAATCTGCCCC
This sequence comes from Neoarius graeffei, assembly GCF_027579695.1. NCBI lineage: Eukaryota > Metazoa > Chordata > Actinopteri > Siluriformes > Ariidae > Neoarius > Neoarius graeffei. The sequence goes on along the minus strand of NC_083576.1, from coordinate 38,328,009 downwards.
ATATCTTGACCATACCTGATTCCATCTTACAGACCTCTAATCTGCAGAACATGACCAGCTGAGAAAACTGTACAAGTCTGGAGTGAAGAATCCACTTCACTGCTGCAGGACTGTTTTGAAAGCACAGACTGGGAGTTGTTTGCACAGAATACAGACTTGGATAGATTAGATTAGATTAAACTTTATTGATCCCTTTGGGAGGGTTCCCTCAGGGAAATTAAGATTCCAGAAGCATCATTACAGATAAACAGAGAAAAGAAATAGAGGAAAACTTCTAGATAAATAAAAATAAATTAAGTATTTATATACAAATATAAAAAGAATAAGATATGGGGAAGAGAGGAAGGGGGGAGGAGGAAAAAAAGGGGGGAGAAGGGGGACGGCAGGAGAGATATTACACTTTATATTGCATATTGTCTGGTATTGCTTATTGTTAAGCTAGGCTACTGCTCCTTCCCATCCTTTGTCCTCCTGTTACCCCTCCTCCCCCCCAGAGAGAAGTTGTACAGAAATAGAGAAATACAGCTCATCCGTTTTAGCTTACATAGCCTACTGCACTGACATTGTGTTAACCACCAAGACCATCAAGGTGTTCCCAAACCAAAAGCCCTGGTTTGACAGAAACGTATGATCTCTGCTCAGGGCATGGGATGCTGCCTACAGGTCAGGGGACAAGCCCCACACAGGGGACAAGCCCCACACAGGGGACAAGCTTATAGTAATGTTTAGAGAGAACAGAAGAAGGGCATTAAAGAAGCCAAGTGCAGATACTAGCAGTGCATTGAGGGCCACTTTGAAAAACAACAACCCCCACAGCATGTGGAAAGTTATTAAAGTCATAATGGACTACAAGAGTAGCACCTTGCTGACCAGCCATGATGCTATGCTTTCTGACACCCTGAACCAGTTCTTTACATGCTTTGATAACCACACCAGCAGAGCAAGAGTTGAAATAACAATATCATCCAGGGAGGAACCTGTACTTTTCTTACAGTACCATCAGGTAAGATCCACTTTGAGAAAGATTGACATCACCAAAGCAGCAGGACCAGCCAGGGTGCCAGGCTGCATACTGAAGTCATGTACTGACCAATTAGCAGCAGTGATCATTAACATCTTTAACCTGTCCCTGCAGGAGGCTGTTGTCCCCACATGCCTTAAATCCACCACTATTATCCCTGTGCCCAAAAAGCAGTCAGTCAGGTGTCTCAATGACAATCACACAGTTGCTCTGACACCAATCATTATGAAGTGCTTTGAGAGGTGTGTCTGTGTACTATCTTACATCAAGGCCAACATACCCATTAATCTGGATAGCCACCAGTTTGCCTACCATGGAAACAGATCAACGGAGGATGCAATCTCAGTTGCACTTCATACAACCTTATCTCATCTGGAACATCCCAACACATGTGTCAGGATGCTATTTATCAATTTTAGCTCCGGTTTCAATACAATAGTCCCCCATGAACTGGTAAACAAGCTCAGCAACCTGGGATTAACCACCACACTCTGCTCATGGATTTTGGACTTCCTCACTAACAGACCACAAAACATCAGGGTGGGCAACCACACATTATCTGCTCTCACCCTGAACACAAGAGTACCACAGGGCTGTGTTGGGATGTTCCAGATGAGATAATTCACACACAACTGCACACACATCCACTCCTCTAACACTATAGTGAAGTTTGCTGACAATACCACCATAGTGGAATTGATATCAGGAAATGACATGAAGCCCTACAGAGAGGAGGTTCAACACCTGGTCCAGTGGTGCTTGGACAGTAACCTGGTCCTGAACACAACTACAAAAAAGGAGGTCGTTGTGGATTTCAGGAGAATCAGGAAAACAACACCTCCCCCCCACTACATAAATGGTGAAGACGTCGAGAGGGTCAACGACATTAAATTCCTGGGACTTCACATCACAAAGGATGTGACATGGACCCTTAACACCTCACACCTGGTGAAGAAACCTCAGCAGAGGCTTTTCTTCTTGAGCAAGGTTAAAAAAAAGTTAAACTCCTCTTTCAGCTCTTAGCGAACTTCTACAGGAGCACAACAGAGAGCTTTCTTTGCTACTGTGTCACAGTTTGGCACACCAGCTGTACTACCGCAAATGGGAGAGATTTGGACTGGATAGTTAAGCTTGCATGGAGGATTGTGGGAATGAAGCTACCAAATCTGGACATAGTTCATTCTAGCAATTTATGTAAGAGGGCTAACAACATTATCAAGGACTCAACACACCCAGATCATAAAATGTCTGTCCCCCTCCCATTGGGCAAAAGATACAGGACCATCAGAACATGCACAAATAGATTGAGGAACAGCTTCTTCCCCAGAGCAGCAGCATCCCCCCCCACACACACAAGTTACTGCTAATGTACTAATCACTTTACATTCAGGACTGTAAATACAATTATAATAATCTTTGCAACATTTGTTAACAATGCACATTTTTACTTACTTGATCACTTTACACTCAGAAATGTAATTACAACTCTTACAATTTGTGCAATTACTACCTACACTGCACCCCCCCTTACCTTATCTTGTATAGTATTTGCATTCTTTTATTGCTGCTGTTTTTTCTCTGAGTGCTCCCAAACAAAGTTTCGTTGTATAACTACAATGACAAAGTCTTGTCTTATTTATCCATCTATCTCTTCAGAAATAAAGTTTCATGAAGATGGGGCATTCACAATAGCAAATATTGGCTGCTGAAATTTAATTGGCCATTTGGGTACATTGGGACATTCAGGAAAATTGTGCCAAGTACTCAAAATTTCAGATTTTTAGCTTAAGTGGTTCTCGAGATATGGACATGCATCAGTTGCAGCATACCCTACAAATGAAATTTCACAAAATTTGGTGTGCCTCCACAGAATCTTGAACTGATAGTGATTTATCAAATTTAATTAAGTTTTGACAATGACATCATAAGATATTGACTGTAGTCATCATGGGCCACAGCTCCAAATTTGATTGATACATAACACTGAAACAGATCTCATCTCATCTCATCATCTCTAGCCGCTTTATCCTTCTACAGGGTCGCAGGCAAGCTGGAGCCTATCCCAGCTGACTACGGGCGAAAGGCGGGGTACACCCTGGACAAGTCGCCAGGTCATCACAGGGCTGACACATAGACACAGACAACCATTCACACTCACATTCACACCTACGGTCAATTTAGAGTCACCAGTTAACCTAACCTGCATGTCTTTGGACTGTGGGGGAAACCGGAGCACCCGGAGGAAACCCACGCGGACACGGGGAGAACATGCAAACTCCACACAGAAAGGCCCTCGCCGGCCCCGGGGCTCGAACCCAGGACCTTCTTGCTGTGAGGCGACAGCGCTAACCACTACACCACCGTGCCGCCCCACTGAAACAGATACTCAGATCAAAGTTCTTTGTCAACTTTCTGTCAGCATGGCCTGTAGATGATGTACACCAAATTTAGTGAGAATAGGATGAACAGCCTCTGAGGAGTTCATTTTACTTTCACTTTCAATTTTTTTGAGAATGGTGGGAAATTTTACAGGGTGGGAATTGGTGGCAATGGGGCTATTAGGTTCAGAAGCTTCTAAGGAATCAAAGGCAAAAAAAAAGTTTTAACCCATATAGGTGTCAAGATATGATCAAAAACTTAAATACACATATTACTGCACCCCCTAGAGACAGAAGTAATTACACTTCTGAAATCTCTCCTAGGTCAAGAACCTATATACCAACTTTAACTGTATGACTTACAGCTTTTGCTGCCTGCATAAATTTTATGAAACAAAAAAATAATTAATAATAATAATAATAATAATAATAATAAAACAATAAATGCAATAGAGCACATAATAAAAGCATATAATAAAATAATAAGCAATAAAAGCATATACTGTAATAAAAGCAATAGAGTTCCAGCAGCTCCCTGCTTGGACCCCTAAATATAACCAAATCCTGAAAATAGAACATTAAACATGATAGCATCATAAAATATTTCTCAAGTTATGCCATCTTTAGCTTATATGTACTCATATTTGTGAGAGAAAATCTTGAGCTAAATTGGAAAGATTGTTGCTGAACAGAAAGCATCACACAATCTAAATGGAAGAATAAATTCTTGATGAAAATGACTGAAAAACCACAAGGGACTCTGAAAAAAGCTAGGCATTACCTGAGAGAAAACTCCACTTCCCCAGAATTTTCCATTAGCATCTAACTGACAAGGCTGCTTGTTCAAATTAAATTAAAATATGACACATTCGGGGCGCCGTGGCTCAGTTGACTAAGGTGCCATACCATAAATCCGGGGACCCGGGTTTGATTCCGACCCAAGGTCATTTTCCCGATCCCTCCCCGTCTCTCTCTCCAGCTTATTTCCTGTCTCTACACTGTCCTATCCAATAAAGGTGAAAAAAGCCCCAAATAAATCTTTAAAAAAAAAGGACACATTCACACCTGCTTGCACTCAAGACTCCACTTCCCAGCATTCACAGTGGCTTTCAAACATGGACTACAGCACCCAACCTGCATTTAACTGCACACAGTCTTCTGACTGCTGCCTAACTACATTAGCTTACTAGTTATTTCTAAGCAGAATTGTATCCTTCATATGTATTAGTTTATGTGGGTAAAGCTGGGCATACACTGTGCAATTTTTTCAATCGCGGTATTCAGCTGCTGCTCACACTGTATGAGTGAATTGCAGGGGTAAACAGCATGCAGCTTACGATTCCTGTTCTCACACTATACGATCCGATGCGATGCTTGGATCCGATGGTCAGGATTTCAAACAGGTTTGATTTTCATCCGATCGATCGGGAGGAGGTCGTGAGGTGTTAAATCGCTTGTCGTTACCCCATGTATACTACACGATCCGAGATGCACGATTGAGCCAAAACTCGGCCCGATCTCTAAAATAGTCGCACGAGTGAAAATTGTGTCAAAATCGGGCCAAAAATCGCACAGTGTATGCCCAGCTTAACTTGATTTGTGTGTGTGATACAAATGAACTATTATTGATTTCACATACCTGGACCCAATCACCCTCACTGCACTGGTTCATTGCGAAGTAAAACACTCAGTTACTGTTGGTCTGACTTTACCAAGCCTTTGATATCCTGGCTCTGTTATTCTGGTTTTGAATTGGTATTTTTGGATTTTCTCTTTTGCCAATATCTTTGATATCCTGTTTTGTTCCTTGCCAGACTATTGCTTGTTTTTGACTCTGCCTTTTGCCTAACGTTTTGGATTTGTCTACTAGTTCGCCTGATTAAACTCTTTTCTACTTTTACATCTGTCTATTACCTGCCAATCTGACAGATTACTTTGCCATCATGGATGTGGCCGAAGAGAGCAGGCATGTTGCCTTGTCTGCACAGGGTCATCTCCTAGGAGAACAACAGCAATATCTGAGTGAACTTGATGCCAGCATTACTCAACTCAGCATTGCTGTGTCACAGGCACTACTAGCCCACCCTGTGCTGGTTATGAACTCCAGTATGCTTATGCCCTGTCCTGACAAGTTCTCAAGAGAAGTATCTGAGTGCAAGGGATTTCTGTTACAACGGTCTCGGTTTTTCACTGCTCAGATGGGGACCACAGACCAACAGAAAATAGCCCAGTTTATTAACATTCTCACTGGTAAAGCACTCAAGTAGGTGACTACTGTATGGGAAAAAGGCACAGAACCCACATCTTCCTACAAGCAATTCATTGAGCTGTGTCACCGAGTTTTTGATCACAGTCCTGAAGGGGTAGAAATCAGTGAATGACTCCTTACTATTAAACAAGGAGATGAGGTGCAGAATATGCTCTCAACTTTCACATACTTGTAGCAGGAAGCGGCTGGAATGAGGCTGCCTTAAAAGCTGCATTTCTCCAAGTTCTCAATCTAGACATTCTCACTGAACTAGCTTGTTGGCATGATCAAGCCTCTCTGGACTTGCTTATGGATATGTTCATATAACTCGACAATCTGCTCAGGAATTGATCATCACTGCAAATCCCCATGCACTGCCCACCTGTCATAGAGAACCCAGAGCCCATGGAGAGTTCACGTACCAAGTTAAGTGTTTTCTGAATGCAAGTGAAGGTGCAGAAAGGGAATTTGTTTCAATTCTGGGGACTCCACAGATCGTGTGTTAAGTTGTCCTTCTAGTCACAGAGGCTCCAAAGCTTCAACAATGGTGGAGCAAGCCTTAATCACTTCAAGGCCTCTCTTGGTCCAAGTTTCTCTCAAAAATCATTCATGCCAGACATGAGGGTCTCAGAATCTGTTTATGTTTTCTCAGCTCTGATGGATTCCTGAACTGCTGGAAACATCATGGACAGTGACGCCATGGAAAGACTTCAAATACCCACACAACCACTCCAACAGCCCTAAGGATCAAGACCATCGATGGTGGACCTACTGAGAGTGGCATTATCACATCACGCACTAAGCCTCTCTTGCTTCAAGTCAGTGTCTTGCATTTTGAAATTTACTCATTCCTAGTCAAAGAACAACCCACAGATTTCATGCCAAGAGAGAGAAATACTACAATCTAACGTGCATCTAACATCGTCTCTGTCTCCCCAAACTCACAGCTGCTTCTACCTCGGTGGAAAGCCCTGAAGTCACTACAACTGCCAACATTCAACAGTGTTGCCAGGAACTCATGAAGGTATTTAGTAAGTGTAAAGCCAGTGGGCTCCCCCCCACAGACCCTATGACTGTGCCATAGCGCTCCTTCCTGGCACCATGCCTACTCGCTGCCACATTTCCCCACTTCCTATCTCAGATCAGAAGGCTATGGAGGATTATGTGCAGGAGGTTCTGCAACAGGTATGCATCTGTCCCTCCATGGTGTCCGTTTCTGCTGGTTTCTTTTTCATGTAGAAGAACAGAGGGGGTCTTAGACCATGCATTGATTCTAGACAACAACCAAATCAAATTCAAATTTTATTTGTCACATACACAATCATACATAGTATGACATGCAGTGAATGCTCTCTAAGTAATAAAGACAGTTAAAAAAGGAAAAGTAGTAAAACAGAATGTGATTAATAGAATAAAAGTAAAATGTGATAAATAAAAATCACAAATATGCCTATCCCTTGCGTTTAGTTCCCCTAGCCCTTGAACAATGCAGATCAGCCAGAGTGTTGAAGAAGCTTGACCTACATAGCATTTACAATTTGGTGCACATCTGAGAGGGTGATGAGTGGAAGACAGCATTTAGCACCACCTCTGACCACTGAGTACTGCATGATGCTATATGGACTATCCTGCGAGCCAAGTGTCTTCCAATGCCTAATTAATGATGTACTGAGGGACATGCTTAGTAAATTCATCATTGCTTACATCAACAATATTCTAATCTAATCTTGTACTCAAGAAAATCATGTGCTCCATGTTAAGAAGGTCCTATCTTGAATCATAGTGAACCAATTGTTTGTCAAAGCTGAGAAATGTGAGTTTCATGTCTCCTAAATATCTTTTCTGGATTATATCATCAGTGCAGAGGGAGCAACCATGGATGAGAACAAGATCTCAGCAGTAACTACATGGCCAACTCCCACCACAGAAAGAAGCATTAGTGTTTCCCAGAATGCACCAACTTCTACAGGCAATTCATCAGAGGATTCAGCTCCATTGCCGCCCCACTCACAACCAAGGGTCCCAAGTGCCTCCTCTGGAACCAAGAGGCTGAAAGAGCCTTCTCTGAACTCAAAACAGCATTTATTTCTGCTTCCATCCTTAAACACCCTGATCTCAATAAGCCTTTCATCATTGAGGTGGATGTATCCGAGTCCAATGTTAGAGCAATACAATCACAGAATTTTGGTGAGAAGCCCAAGTTGAACCCTACAGCTTTCATGTTCAAAAAACTCACCCCCACAGAACAAAACTATAACACTGGTAACCAGGAGCTTCTGGCTGTTAAGCTGGCACTGGAAAAGTGGTGACACTGGCTGGAAAGGGCAGCATATCCTTTTACCATTTTCACCAGCCACAAAAGTCTTGAGTACATCAAATCTGCCAAGAAAATCAATCCATATCAAGCCCACTGGGCTCTTTTTAGGTTCCAGCTCACCATAGCCTACAGATCTTGCTCTAAGAACACAAAAGCTGACTCTGTACTGTATCTACCCATCCACAGCTCCAGTTCAGGATCCAGAACCCATCATCCCTCTAGCCTGTTTTGTTAGTACCCTGACTTCGGAGATCGACCAAGAACTTGCCCAAACTTTGCCATATCATTTTCCTGCCAACTGTCCCACTAACCTCACCCATGTCCCACCACACCTCCGGGACCAGCTGATCACCTGGGCACACACTACTCCTGCCACTGGACATCCTGGCTGCCAACCCACCTACCAACTATTGAAAATGGCCAAACATTGGAACAGATATCAACCATTCGTCTTCTCATGTTCAGCATGTGTACTGGAACTTCCGGTAGGCAAAGTGGAACTTCCAGTTTGCCTACGGGAAGTTCCCTGAGCACTTCCAGTAGACAAACTCAGGCCACTTCCCACGCCTCAGCATCCCTGGTCCATCATATCAAATGTTATATGGGAAGTGGTGCTTATCAAGCTCAGATTGATGCAGCAGTCTTTGATGCTTTCCATGATATAGTTTGGACACACAATTAAAGTCAGTCACTAGTGTTGCATGGCTCTATAACATTAAAAATAATTTAAGACCTTAAAAGGTTGCTAACTTCAGGATGGTCATTCAGTTGTGATAACATTTAGGTAAGATCATGGGTAGTCAAAAGATCTCCCCCACTGAAATATCAGTTCCTCCTTATTTCTGAGACTCGTCATAATTGTGTAGCTCTGGCATAAGGTTAGAGACAGTGATATGCAAGGACAAATAACATGAAAGGAAAGAGAAACCCTATGCTGTCAAGCTGTCTGTTTAGAACAAAAAAGAGAGAACAGGCATTGTGGCACAGCCTGCTATCTGGGCCAGTGGTGGTTTTATTTATTTATTTATTGATAGGATTTTGCATCAAAGGTCTATCCCTGTCCAATAAAATGGCCACATTTCAGGCTACAGATAAAGGTGTCCTAAGTACATAATATTATCTAATATGTAATCAGCAGAATGGAAAAAGAGGAACCCTTTCATTTCCTCTTGTGGTTTTCTACAGCTGATAACCACTGAATTTGCATCTGAATCAAGAATGCTTCATAACCTGCCCTATATGGCACCTATGCAAACAGCTTGACCCAGAAAAGAGCTGGTGTCCTCCATTATGTGCACAATGTTTTATAAATACCAGTGAGGAAACTGGATCAAGGCATATGATAGTAAAAAAGAAAGACTGTTTTGTGGCAGTCTTCCGATCCAAAACAAGCAAATAAACAACAAAAAACAATGCTAGGAACAGCACACTGTCATGAAGAAACAAGGTTCTATCAACAGAAAGAACATTGCACATTTAATTAATTTCACCTCACTTGTGATTGAAAAAAAAATTTCATTTACACTAAATAAAATTTTTATCATGTTGAGTTATGCATACATAGTGAGGACCAAAAGTGCACAAAATGGTACTCAGGCCTCACAAATAATGATGGACTTAAGCACTACTTAGACAGCTGCGTGACAGCTTTCATGGGACAGAGTTTGCCAAAAAATCTTACGCATGATTAACCATTAAATTAAATTGATTTGCTTGCATGATATCAGCTTGAACAAAGAGTAATCCAATGCATAGGTCATGTCTGCTTGACATCAATTTATTATCTTTTGTAAACATTATACTGTTGGTGCATGATATAATAAATATTTTTCATTGCCTGTCTAGACACTTGCTATTTCTTAACAGCACATGCAGTAATTTTCAGCCCTGCCTTAGCTACGCAATCCAATGCTGTACTTCTTTGTACAAAAATTGGGATGTACTGGATCAAGTGCTTTCTCATAAGCTGCTGAAAAATTAAGGTAATAAGGTGATTTGTAGTCAGCAATGTGATAATTACAACAAGGACTAATGTCTGATTTGCAGAAATATATTTACCATCCTTCTATCAATCAGTTATCTCTACTGCTTATCTGTGAGGGCCGCGGGGGAAGTTGGAGCCAATACCAGCGGACTTCAGGTGAGAGACAAAGTACATCCTGAACAGGTCACCAAACTATTGCAGGGTTAACACAGAGACAAACAACCATTCACATTCATACCTATGGGCAATTTAGTGTAGTAAATTGACCTAATCTACATGTGTTGTGGAAGTCTCTACCTCAAAAGTAGCCAAAAATATATACTTACAGGAAAGAAGTTGCCTTAAACGCTTTTATTGCACAGAAACAATGCAGGCGTGACTGAATCCAGGAAAACACTGAAATCTGAACTCTTGTTAACAGTTTTTAAGGTCCAATCCCTTTTTGGGAGACCCACCCTAGGACCACCCTTGACCACCCCAAAACAAAATGGTGGCTCCTATTAAAATCATTGTGAAAGGACTTTAACACAGACTTCTGATTGGCTAAAACATTTTCTGCTATTTAAAAAAAAAAAAAAACAGACATACTAGCATTTACCATATGGCATTCTAAGGGTTTTACGACTTAATGATGAGTCTGTGGTTGTCACACAAAATGCCTTTACAATGATAATCAGTGGTGGAGAACACAAGATGTTCACTGAAAGAGCGATCTAAAGTCCAGCCTTGATCTTATGCGTTCAAGTGTCTTTCCTTAATTAAACATCGGAGTTGAGTTCATGGTTTGTTTGTTGGTGTTTATTGAGACTTGTAAGATGAAGATTAATCCAAGCATGACTTGTTCCTACCATGCAATATAGATTTGCATGATGTGATGTTATTCCATTAGATGTCTTTTCCAGAGAGCATTCCAAATTAAAAGTTGTGCTTGCTGCGGTCAAAAACCGTATGGCTGTGTACCTGACTAGAGAACACAAATCCCACAATAAATTAAGGCTTAGCAGAACAGGTGCTGCAGTTACCTGTCTGAAGTGGGTGTCCTGTGCACCTCAATACTGCTCATGCAACATAAATACATAAAATCATAATATAGTCCCAGGTTTATGCAAACAGAAATGCAAAATAATTTAAATATTTCACATTTGTATCATAAATAACACATTCTGGCTCCAACATTCCAGCCCCTAATTGTTCTGTGGGCAAACAGTAAAATTACAAACAAAATCAGTGGAGCCAACCATGCTCACAAATAACTCGTTTCATTTGATATCATACTTCATTAAATTAATAACATTACTCTTTTCAAACCACCATAGTTCAAGATCATATTCCAGTTCAAAGTCCTTAAAAAAAAAAAAAAAGGTGTGTGTGGGGTTTGTCAAAAAAATTCTGGTTCCAAAAACTTGACGAAAAAGATCATTCATTCAAGATAATTCATCCATGATGTGTGCAAATGTAAATCAGTATACATGAGAGAGAGAGAGAGAGAGAGAGAGAGAGAGAGAGAGAGAGAATGGATCCTCATCCTGTGGCCTCAAGGCCAGCCTTCTGATGGGCCTTATTAGAGTACTGGCCTTGGTCTGCACCTCTACTTGTCTCACAAATCCTCTTTTGTCTAGCAGAGTTTGCATGATTTGTCCCATTACCCAGGAGCTTCTGGGAGTGGAGTCATCTAATATTAGGACAATATCACCTTCAATGACGTTTCTCCTTTTCTTTGTCCACTTTAGTCTTTCTTGTAGTTCTGGCATTTACTCTCTTGTCCACCTTTTCCAAAAGAAGTCTGCCATGTACTGTACTTGGCACCATCTTCTTCTGGCATAACAATCTTCTACATGGAACACTCCAGGTGGCAAAGAGGGCTTTCCTTTTAAGAGAAGGAGATGGTTTGGAGTGAGAGGCTCCAAATCCAGATGGTCATTGGAAGCTTTAATGATGGGTCTATCATTAATAATGGCTTCAACTTCACAATGTGGCCAATCCTTCCTCATCCAACACCTGTTCTTGTACTAAAGCTCCAAGAATACGTTTGACTGTTTGAATTTGCTTTTCCCATATTACACCATGGGTGTGACTCAGCAGGTGGACTGAATGTCCATGTTATGCCTTTCTCAAGTAAGGTGGAATGAATCTTGAGATTGTCCAGATCTTGAATAGACTCTTGCAACTCTCATTCGGCTCTGATTAGATTGGTTCCATTATCAGACATCATGACCTTGACTGTGCCTCATCTTGCTACAAACTACCTGATTGGGTTAATGCACAAGTCTGTATTCAGTGCATGTGCAACGTCCAAATGCACTGCTCTGATGTTCAAGCATGTGAAGATCACACCATACTGCTTTAAAGTTGTTCTCCCTTTCTTGATTTCAAATGGGCCGAAAAAGTTTATCCTCACATTTGTGAAGGCTGGTTCATCCAGTAACAACCTATCCTCAGGTACGTCAGACATGAATTGTGTACCTCGAACACCACTTAATCTCCTACCGTGAACACATTTTGAGATCACTTTCCTGATTGCAGAGTTAACTCCTGGTATCCAGTATTTCTGCCTGAGACTGGAGAGTGTATGGTTTCGGCCACTGTGCCTGACAGTTTCATGGACATGTCTGATGATTAGAGTTGTCACATGATGGTTTCTTGGCAAAATGGATGGATGCTTAGATTCAGATGACATTGCAGACTTGACCAACCTTCCACCAACTCTTATTACTTCATCCTAAAGAACTGGAATAAGTTTATGGATGTGACTTCTTTTTTACAAACATTCCTTTGCTCAGAGATGCCAGTTCATCTTTGTATTCTGTTGATTGACAAAACTGGATTATGGCCATTTCAGTTTCTTGAAGGTCATTCACAGGTAGCAGAGTTTTGCATCTTTTTTTGAGCGCACCTTTGTTTTCCTTTTCTTTGCATGCTTCTTTCAGTGCTGCTTTAATTCTTAGTATCCATGCTACAGCCCTTCGGAGACAATGCCATTCTGAATAGTGGGTGATGAATTTGGTGACAATATTAACAAATTCATCCACAGAGGTAATACTCACAGTGAGAACCTTCACTTCAGGATCATCCCATGCCAATGTGAATTCTGGAGATGTAGGCCATTCTGATTCTGGATGTTGTAAGAATTCAGGACCTTGAATCTACACAAAACAAGAAATGTGTTGCTGATACACTTCTTGAAGCACAATCAGCAGGGTTCAGAGTGCTGCCAAAATACCTCCACTGTGTTACATCTGATGCTGCATGGATGCTCGACACTCTATTCGCCACAAAGGTGTGAAATCTAGAGGTTTTATTTCTCAGGTATTTAAGCACAGATGTACTGCCTGTCCCAATAGACTGGTGGCTTTAAAAGGGAGCTCAAGCCTTGGGATAGTAATGTTTCAGTGGCACAACCCTTGCTTTACCTATAACAAATGCACAGTAAACTTTTTGTTCTTCATCCAGTAGTCTTAGTTAGGAAGCCATGCAATAGCTGCTCTCATTCACATCAGAGAAGTGATGGAGTTGAGTTGAAGTAAGTCTTCCAAAATCCTCAGGCATGAAGCATCTTCTAAATTTGAAGTCCTCTAGTTGTGACAGGTCAGCCAACCAGGTCAACCATCTCTCTTCCAGGTGTTTGGGGGATCAACTCATCCCAGGCAAGCTTTAAGCCACATAGCTCCCGCAATATCTGCTTTGCTGAGAGGATCAGAGGTACCAGCATACCCAAAGGATCATAGATGGAGCTCACCATAAGATAAGATTCCTCGCCTGGTAAGTGGTTTGTCCTGAAGCTGGATCTTGAAGGCAAATGAATGTTTCAATACACCATTGTACTCCAAGAGCTCTTTCAATGGGCAGTATATCCTGATCCAAATCTAGATCCTTTATCTGTTGTGCTCGAATTGGCTCTGGGATAGAGAGAAGCAGTGACCTACTGTTGCTGATCCACTTGTTCAGCTTAAAACCACCTGTAGCACACAAGCTGATGAGGTCTGCACCGAGTCTTATAGCCTCTTCCTCAGACCTGATGGACTTCAGACAATCATCAACATAAAAGTTTCTGAGCACAGTCTGTATGACTTCTGGGTCAAAGTTGCCCATGTTGTCTCTGGCACACTGTTGCAAAGTGAATGCAGCACAACCTGGGGAAGATATCACCCCAAAGATGTGCACCACCATCTTATACTCCTCAAGGCGCTTGTCCAGTTCTCCATTAGGCCACCACAAAAACCTCAGAAGATCTGAGTGCTCATCTGATACTCTGACCTGATGAAACATGGCCTCGACATCTGTGATGTCGAGGCCATGGCTTTCTGACAAAACCTGGTAAGGACACCAGTGAGACTATTGGTGAGGTCTGGGCCTTGCACAAGCTGGGAATTGAGTGACATGCCTTGACAGGTAGCTCCACAGTCAAAGACTACCCTAAGCTTCTGCTTTTTTGGGTGATACACCCCATGGTGGGGAATAAACCACACCATTCCAGCTTTGCCCTCCTTATCCTGCTTGTCCTCAGGTGTTATTTGAACTGCAAAGCTTTTCCCCAGAATGCCCACCATAAACACTTTGTATTCCTCATGGAATTTTGTGTTTAACAGCTTTCATCTCAAGCTTATAGCTCTTTGTTCAGCAAGACAGCAACTGTCAGGCAACTCAACTGTGTCATTCCTCAAAGGCAAGCCAATGCTATAGTGTCCCTTGTGCAGCTTAGCTGACTTGGAGGCCTCTTCCATGAATACAAGATCTTATTGTAACATCTCTAAGCATTCTTCATGCTGGCACTGTGGGAAGGCATACTTCATCTGCTGCTGCAG
>NC_083576.1:37660759-37670759 GCF_027579695.1 Neoarius graeffei | reverse complement strand
ATATCAGTGCCAATACGATATTTGATGGGCAGCCAATGTAACACAATTAAGCTAGGCGTTAGTGGCCATACTTCTTAGTAAACATTACTATAGAGATCTTGCAGTCACGTGACCGGAAAGTACACAACCGCCATCTTGTCGGTCAAAAACACCGCTGAATACTGCTGCACTCGTGTACAGAATGGATCAATTTCAACCGACGGACTACACGGCTCATTTTTCTAATGAACAGATAACTAGATATATGTCTAAAATAAACGACCTACAGATTTGTGACCCTTATGGCTTACCGGACGGAGTTTTCACGACCGGATTTTGAACTGCGAGCGGAATACCCAGACGTGTATAATTACCTCATTAACTTTCCCTCGCTGTTCAGTGGTGAAGCACTGCGTGCTTATAAATCTCTGGACAGTTATCTCTACAGAAATTCAGGATTTGTCAGCGACTCAGATGTGGCATCTTGTAAACAAGAATCCTCATTGGATGGGTAAGTCACTTAAGTATTGAGTATAGCACTGACCAGCCAATTATAGAATAGAATAAGGTAATTCCAAATCGTCCGTGTTGTTTACACGGATCTGGTGTTGGAGAGGTAGAGGCTTGGCAGTGGAGGTTTGAGTGGCTGTTTTCTGAGCTTAGTCAACAGGCCGGCTCTGCCTGTAGCCTCGCTTTTGCTTCCGCTCCCGGCACCGCCTCCTTCGCTTTGCTTCCGATAACAATCCATGGAGACCCCTCTGGTCTCGCTATCTCGTCCGGAATGTTTTTTTTTTTTTCTCGTCCGGAATGTTGTGCATGCGATGGAAATCGCTACAAACTGTCATTTTCTGCTGGAAACCAATGTCCAGTAAGTCCATACGGTTGTAGTGGATATTGAAGTCCGGTACAGACGAACAACACGCAAAAATACACACAAAAAACATAAAAAACGTGCACAGGTAGGGAGAGCTTGTAGCCGCAGCCGTTGTAGTAGAATTGTATATAGTAGGGTTTTCCAGAAGAAAAGGTAGAAGTAAAAGCAGAAGTAGACCCAGAAGTAGAAGTAGAAGGCGGAATATGGCGTTTGACCGACAAGATGGCGTCTGTCACAATCTGGATCGGCTGTGACGTCACATGCAAGTGCTCCATATGTGCTGCAGTATTATGAACTAGCTGCAGTCGGCTCAAAAGAACTTTAAGTAGACCATGTAAAATAGTGTCACAATTGTCCAATTTAGAAATAACAAAAGCATGGATAAGGTTGATTTCATTAAATCGTGAATCAACATTTCAGTTGATTCACGATTTAAATCCTTTCTAATTTCACTCGTTACCAAGATGAAAATGGCACGACTTGCAAATCTTCTTAACATGATCTTCCATACTGATGCTTGGGTCAAAGATAACTCCCAGATTCCAAGCTGAAGAAGACAGCAGAATGACTTCACCACCAACTTGAACAAAGTCCAGAGGGGGCCTTGGGAGATGGTGTGAGCTGAGTAGTAAAAGCTCTGTTTTGTCTTTGTTCAATTTAAGACCATTACAAACCATTCAGTTGTTAATTTCCAGGACACAGTTTTCAATGTCAGACCTCGCAGCAGAGAGATAGTCACATCCAAGTTCAAACAATATGTAGAGCTGAGGATCATTAGTGTAGAGATGGTATGATGGATTATGCCTCTTAATGATATCAGCAACTGGTGACTTATATAGTTTCCTCTGGGTGCTCCGGTTTCCCCCACAATCCAAAGACATGCAGTTAGGTTGACGTGGGTGGCCTTGGGCTGAGGTGCCCTTGAGCAAGGTACACGACTCCTGACTGCTCCCTGGGCGCTCTGGTGTGGCTGCCCACTGCTCTGAGTGTGTGCGCGCGCATGTGTTCACTGCTTCAGATGGGTTAAATGCAGAGGATGAATTTCACTGTGCTTGAAGTATGCATGTGACAAATAAAGGTTTCTTCTATAACAGGGGCTTGAGAACAGACCCCTACGGTACATCACACAAGTGGATGCAGTGATGATCTTGAACAGCCAGTCAATCTCAACAAATTGCATAAGGTAACCATTTTAACACAGTTCAACCATGGTTTTATATAGTAGTTTTTGCTTAATAGTTGGTGTGATGTCAAATGACTTAACAACTTAATAAAAGTGTAGATGTAGAAACCATAACGATGTGACAATTTGGTTAGAAGTATTGCATGGTTGACCGTATCAAATGTAGAGGACAAATGTAGCATCAGGAGAACGACAGCCTTGTTGTTGCCAATGGCATGAAGAATATCATTGTGGACTTTAACCATTGCCTTTTCAGTTGAATGGTTCACCTTGTAAGTGGACTGAAGTGGTTTGTGAAAATTATTAGTTACTAGGTAGTTATTCAACTGGAGAGCCACAGATTTCTCAATAATTTTTGACAGTGCTTTCAGGTTTGAGATAGGCCTAGGTTCTTGAATTGCAGAAAATCAGCATCCAGTTTCTTAAGCAGAGGTGACAGAACCGCACTTTTTAAAGTACTCGGCATGTGGCCTTCACGAAGAGATAGATTGACAATGTTGGTAACAGTTGGCAGAAGCAGGTCAACACAGGATTTTATGATGGAAGAAAGCAACAGAGTCAAGACACAGGATTTGGAGACTGATGTAATAGCTAGCGTCCTGGTATCCTCTAATTTCATTTCAACAAATGTAAAGAATTCAGAAGAGCACATAGCAAGTGCATCAGTAGCAACAGAGTCACTAGAATCAATAATATTCATTCTTTTAGCAAGGAGATCATTGTGTAACATTGTGATCTTGGCAGAGAAATTTCATCTCATCTCATCATCTCTAGCCGCTTTATCCTGTTCTACAGGGTCACAGGCAAGCTGGAGCCTATCCCAGCTGACTACGGGCGAAAGGCGGGGTACACCCTGGACAAGTCGCCAGGTCATCACAGGGCTGACACATAGACACAGACAACCATTCACACTCACATTCACACCTACGGTCAATTTAGAGTCACCAGTTAACCTAACCTGCATGTCTTTGGACTGTGGGGGAAACCGGAGCACCCAGAGGAAACCCACGCGGACACAGGGAGAACATGCAAACTCCACACAGAAAGGCCCTCGCCGGCCACGGGGCTCGAACCCGGACCTTCTTGCTGTGAGGCGACAGCGCTAACCACTACACCACCGTGCCGCCCCAGAGAAATTTTATTATTTATTTATTTATTTTTTAAATCCGCAAATTCATCGGCTAGAACATGGTTGTCAGGAGATGGAGGATACTGTTTAACAGGTACCTTTTGAAGTAGCTTAGGAACAGTCTTAACACTTTTTGATTACCTGAGTTCTCTTTAATGACTTAAGTTACAGTATTACACATCTAAGATTTAATCAAGTTGTTAATACCACTGCATTGGTACACATACCAATCATGATCAAGCCATTTACGTTCCAGTTGTCCATGCTTCTGCTTTTCATTGGTGGTTTCAGCAGTGTACCAGGGTGCGGCTGGTCGAATCGTAACAATTTGTTTTTTCAAGGGAGCATCTCTGTCCATTAGTGATCGTAAAACATCATCGTCAGCTACCACCGCATCAAGGTCTTCATGCAGCCCAAAGAGCATAGAATTTTGAATATCAGCTCGAAAAATATGATTTATAAACTTCCACAAACTTTTCTCACAAGACAATTATTTTGCTTTCTCCATACCTTCATATCTAGCAAGTCAGTGTAGCCCTGGATGAAATGTGCAGGAGTCTCTTGAGAGCTAAGAAACTCACTGACTAATTATACAGAAACACAAATTACAATGAAATAAATCACAGATATGGAAACTTGTCCTTAATAGCCATTTAAACCTGTGTGTGCGTGCGTCTCAGGCCACACATTTAAGGTGATGTAAACTTTTGATCAGGGCCACTTGGGTTATTTCAGTTATCATTATGATTTAAAAAGGGCATACAATTATGTGACAATCAATGGCTTCAACTGACCACTGTCCCAAAATAAAAGACAAGGTTTTCTGCATGATCAGTCATCTCATATCATCTCTAGCCGCTTTATCCTGTTCTACAGGGTCGCAGGCAAGCTGGAGCCTATCCCAGATGACTACGGGAGAAAGGCGGGGTACGCCCTGGACAAGTCGCCAGGTCATCACAGGGCTGACACATAGACACAGACAACCATTCACACCTATGGTCAATTTAGAGTCACCAGGTAACCTAACCTGCATGTCTTTGGACTGTGGGGGAAACCGGAGCACCCGGAGGAAACCCACGCGGACATGGGGAGAACATGCAAACTCCATACAGAAAGGCCCTCGCCGGCCACGGGGCTCGAACCCAGACCTTCTTGCTGTGAGGCGACAGCGCTAACCACTACACCACCGTGCCGCTCATGATCAGTCATATTTTCCAAAAAATGACCAATATTTCACAAATTCTGCCAGAGTATGTAAACTTATGAGTACACCCTTATCCTACTTCAAGGCATCTAACAATGTCTTGATGCTCTTGTGATCCTCTTTGAGGTCAGAAAAACACAACATATTTTGAAATTTATACTGGGTTTTTTTCTGGCTTTATGTGAATGAAAAGATGCAAATTCAGTTTTCGCAATGAAAATAGATACATTTCAAAATACCAAAGTCCTGGTCACAAAAGCAAGGTTTGAGGGAAATAATAGCCATTTTCTATACTTTTGCAGTCTAAGTAACTAGAAAATACTTACTACTAGGGCTGCATAATCGCATGTTACGAAAAAAATCGGTCTGTGCAATGAACGAGTTTACCGCCGTAGCACCCATGCGATACAGTTTTGAATGTTTGTGACTGACGAAGCTGCTGGTTTGTGTGCTTATGTGTGAGGTGAATTGATGGTGCATTGCTAGTCTACGTGGTCGTTGTAGTCTATCGTGTGATTAAAAATCATGCTACCGTCTGCATAGAGACCATGCATCCAACCCTAAATCCCACAATTCCTAGTAAACAATCCCCGTTTCCTCAGTGAGTCAAACTAGCTAGCAGTGCTGGGCAGTAGCTTTGCTACAAGTAACGGCTGTACTAGTTTAACTACATTTTTCAGTAGTGTGATGGTAATGTCCTAGTTTTCTGAATCAAATAGCTCTTTGGTAGCGAAGCTCTTTTAATGACAAGTAGCACAAGCTACATTTTCCCGAGCATTTCTGAAGCTCAAGCAAAGCAGATCTTTCTGCTGTGGTCTGAAGAAAACTAAATGCCAAAGTCTTTTTAATTTCATTGTGCGTTCACGCAGCCATATGCATGTTGACTGTGCATGTCAAAGGCCAAGGTGACATGTAGCCACAGAAGCACTTCCCTATGATGGCGACACATGGGGGGAGGTAAACGACAAACCATGCAATGACTATGCAAACAGGTGTATACACACAGATTCACAGACTATTGACACTTGCATTTTATTATTATGTGGTGCACACATTTTTATTTGTGTGTTTTGTTTCTGTTACCAAATTGTGTTTTGGAGAGGCAAGAGTAACAATATTGGATTATTGTTGAAGAAACAATTGAACTGAACTTTTTTTTTTTTAACCTGCATATCTGTTTGACTGATAGTTCAGGGGTTTCATTAAGGGCCAGTGCCTCGTGCAAAATCCGGCTATGATCAGCCTGGCACTGGTTACTTTTCAAAGTTCCTCAACCAACAATGCTAGTATTTATTCTTGCAAAATAGTTTTCTATTTTCCAAGACCTTTTCTTTCCTATGGTTATCAGAGATTATTTTCGCGTTCTTTTACACTTTTTACTGTGTTTGTGTTCTCGCAGCGGCTTTATGGCCTTGACCTTCAATCATGTCAGCTACACTGTATGAAAGCTTGACACTGATTGGCTGCTTGTCGCAGCAACACTGGAACGCCAGAAAGCTCGCTTTTGATTCACTACAGTTCAAAATGAAGTTTTGCTGATGAGGAGCACTCACGCATGCAGGAGGCAGTGCCAGGTTTTGGTAGACAGAGGACAGAAAATAGTGACTTACTTGGCTGGGGTTTACATATATTCTCCAGAGCACAGAGAATCTGTTTATTAGTGATTACCGAAACAAACTGGTGTGTTATGGGAAACCTGGAGCGATGCATCTGTGTGCCATACTGAACTAACTGTGCTAAATGAGCTAATGCCACACAGGGCAGTGAGGACAAACATCCACTTTGTGCCAGATAAACAGATTATAGCGACTTGTCCAGGGTGTACCCTGCCTCTCACCCATAGTCAGCTGGGATAGGCTCCAGCTTGCCTGCGACCCTGCACAGGATAAGCAGCTACAGATAATGGATGGATGGTTTTCATCCAACAGTGCACTTTAATATTTTAAAACACACTTATGAATATTGTTTACTACAAGCAGTAGTAGCAGGAGCCTGTAGCAATGGTGGTCATGAAATTCATAGCTCTGTTTATTATCGTTTATTGGTTTGTCTTGCCGCTCTAAATTACATACAGAAGTGAAACTTAATATTTTACCTAATTATGGATTGAATGTCACCTTGGCTCCAGAAGTACCAAAGAAAAGGCAACAGGACCAGCCAATCCTGTCCAGATTCTTTCCAAGTTTGGCAAGAAAGGTGCCCAAACAAGGAGAGATTGGTAAACAAATAACTCGTCTCGTCTTCTTCTGCTTTATCCGGGACCGGGTTGTGGAGGCAGCAGTCTAAGCATGGAAGCCCAAACTTCCCTTTCCCCAGACACCTTGGCCAGCTCCTCGGGAAGAACACCGAGGCGTTCCCAGGCCAGCCGAGAGACATAGTCCCTCCAGCGTGTCCTGGGTCTTCCCCGGGGCCTCCTCCCGGGGGGACATGCCTGGAACACCTCCCCAGGGAGGCGTCCAGGAGGCATCCAAAAAAGATGCCCGAGCCACCTCAGCTGATTCCTCTCGATGTGGAGGAGCAGCGGCTCTACTCCGAGCTCCTCCCGGGTGACTGTGCTTCTCACCCTATCTCTAAGGGAGCACCCAGCCACCCTGCGAAGAAAACTCATTTCAGCCGCTTGTATCAAACTATTGTTGTACCAAAACCCCTTTAAACAAATTTTAAAGAATCATCTGATGTAGTAAACTACCTTTGCCCTTTTAGTGTAGCTTAGCTTGCTACATTTCTGTTTCAGTGTTGTGAAGCTTTATTTAATGTAGAGAAAGTGATAGCTTCACTCACCACTCTCTCCAAGTAGCTTGCCCAACACTGCTAGCTAGCTAAATGATGAGAAAATTAAGCAGTATTTTCAAGTACTAAACCAAAACCCCAAACAAGTCTGCAAGGATGAAACTCAAGAACAACGACTTCACAAGGAGAACACAAGGACATCATCCTGAAGTTCGCGGACGACACCGCAGTGATAGGACGCATAACTGGTGGTGACGAAACAGCCTACAGGAGGGAGGTGGCCAGTCTGTTGTCATGGTGTGAGGACAATAACCTCACCTTCAAGACGAAGGAGATGATAGTGGACATGAGGAAGGAGAGGAGACCTCATCGGCCACTGTTCATCCAGGGGCTTGAGGTGGAGAGGGTGAGCAGCTTCAAACACCTGGGTGTTCACATCAGTGAGGACCTCACATGGACGCACAACACCACACAGCTGGTTAGGAAGGCTCAACAGTGGCTGTACTTTCTGAGGAGGCTAAGGAAGTTTGGTATGTCACCCAAGATCCTCAGCAACTTCTACAGCTGCGTGATTGACAGCATCCTGACCAACTGCATCACTCTGTGGTACGGCAGCACTACAGCAATGGACCGCAAACGCCTGCAGAGGGTGGTGAAGACTGCTGAGAGGATCACCAAAACTCCACTGCCCTCTCTGCAGAGCATCTACCACCGCAGAGTCCACAGGAGAGCTGCCTCCATCCTCAAAGACCCTACCCACCCCCAGCACGGACTGTTCACACTCCTACCCTCAGGCCGGAGGTACAGAAGTCTGAAACGCAAGACTGTCAGACTAAAGAACTCTTTCTTTCCCACTGCCATCAGACTCCTGAACAGCTGACACGAGTCTATAACCAAGGATTACCTCCCTGTAAGCTGTCCTTGACTGTTTACATCTGTTTACATTTGTTTGCACATTACTGCCCTTTTTGCTGCTGTACCTTGACTGTTTACATCTGATTACATTGTTTGCAGATATGTGCACATTACTGCCATTTTTCCGCGGTTTCCTTGACTGTTTACGTCTTGTTAGATTGTTTGCACATTCGCACATTACTGCCCTTCTGCTGCTACATCTGACCATTGCCTTATTTTTGTATTACACTACCTATTTTGCACTACATTTAGCTTTTATTTTGTACTACACTGGGTGTTTTTGCTGCTTTTGCTTTTCTGCGCTTTTATTTTTGCACTATATTGCCTTACTTTGTATTACTTCTTCCGCCTATTTATTTATTTGTAATTGGCATTCTCACACACACACACACACACACACACACACACACACACACACACACACACACACACACTCTCAGAGCAGTGGGCAGCCATGCATGCTACAGTGCCCAGGGAGCAGTTGGGAGTTAGGTGCCTCACTTAAGGGCACCTCAGCCTAAGGCAGCCCCATGTTAACCTAACCTACATGTCTTTGAACTGTGGGGGAAACCGGAGCACCTGTAGACACGGGGAGAACATGCAAACTCCACACAGAAAGGCCCGTCAGCCGCTAGGCTCAAACCCAGAACCTTCTTGCTGTGAGGTGACGGTGCTAAAATGAAAGTGAAACTTTACAGATATGTCTGAAAACTTTTCTTGTAAAGGTGTGCTTTGGAATCAACGTTTATGTCCTTTGCCAGTCACATACCTGTTTCAGTAATGAACTGCACTACATATGGTTGTTTTTAGAGATGTTAAAAGACATTTTATACTCATGCTACAATTTTGTGACCTGTGCTACAAAACTATTGACCTTTGTAGCATCAGTGCTATGTGCAAAGAAAGGTTAATGTAAAGCCCTGTTTACTGCCCAGTAACTACAAAAAAGTTACGTATTTATTATTCAATAAATTATTCTGTTTACATTTAAAGCACTCCATGGTCATGCTCCTCAACATCTAATGGGATTACTTCAACTCTACTCTCCCATTTGCAGTCTTGGATCTTCATCCTCTGGCTGTTGTCCATGCCCAAATTTAAATTACTAAACCACCATGGGTTCCAGGGCATTTAGGGTTGCAGCTCCCAAGCTGTGGGATTCTCTCCCTCAGGATCTTCAGAATTGTACATCTCTTCTCAAATTAATTTTTTTTTTTAAATCTCAAATTTTATCTCTCCTCTCTCTGCTATTCCTCCTCCTAATATTTCCTCTCCTAATCACTGACTGTTCAGTCTTTCCAATGCTTCGAGCCAGTCTGTTATCATTATGCTCATCTAAATTATCATTTTGTTTTCTGTGTCTCCTGTCTGGTATGTTTTCTTTTGGTTGATTTATTTCTCTTTCTGTACTGCCATTACTTTGCAAAGCGTCCTTGGGTTGGTGAAGGCACTATATAAATTAAACTTATTGCTGTTGCTACACAGTCTTATTTCCCATCTATGGTGATGCCAGTCTTTTTTTTTCTGCCAATCATCTGTGATGATTATTGCTCCTTATCAAATGGATCTGTTGAGCAGTAGTCATCACAGATAATGAATAGAAACCTTGAGCAACTAAGCATGCAAAATTTCTGTGGCAATTTGATCACTGCTTAGATCAAAACATGGAGGGCACCATGACGGGGGGCCTATAATATGCAATAAAATGCTTAATTGAAAGCAATTTAACTCATCATTCTTTTTCAAACTTTCATTTTCTTTACACTATAATGAGACTTTTGGTCCAATTTTTTAAATAAGATGGGTCACATTATAATAGAAGGACATGAAAGAGATGGCGTTGTGCTGCTTGTAATGGGAGAGGTGTACTTAAAGTCTTACAGAATATTTAGTTGCTTGAAGTATAAAAAACAGTCTTCCTATTTGTTAGACTGTAACAGACAGAGCAGTGAGTAATGGTCTCAAAGTGACTACTGTCTATGATCA